>NC_067147.1:9116232-9246232 GCF_903995435.1 Acomys russatus
CAGACTTGGTGGCACACATATATAACCCCCAAATCTGGGGGAGGCAGAAACAGGAGAATGCCAGAGGCTTGAGGGACAGCCAGTCTAACTGAGACAATGAGTTATAGAGTCAACAGGGGAGGACACGTCATGTTGATTCCATGGGCACACACGCGTGCACCACACACACACACACACCACACACCACATGCATGCACGCATGCACACGTGCACGAGCCCCTATACACAAATATGTACATACACAAGTGAATAAAACTTTAACAAGAGTGATAAATTTGCATAAACAGTCCAAATTTGAGGCATCAGTAAACAAACCAAAGCGTTCAGAGCAGTTTTTTCTAATTATAACATAAAATTAAATATTAATGATGAAAACACAGAAAATTTATCCTTCACATGTCTTCAGGAAATCTGAAAATGATACATGAAATTGGGTTATTGCTAAAAAGAAAACATCCTATTAGAAACCACAAATTATCAGGAAGTCAACAATATTTTTCAGATGTAATGTGCATCCAGATTTCCTCAAGGAAATGTTGGCAAACCAAACTTGAGTACTAATTTAGTTGTATATATTACAAAGCAAGAAATGTTATTTAGACTTGCAATTGAGAATTGAGACAGGAAACTGAAGTTGAAATGCAGAGCCAGGGACTGAATTGATGGGTGAAAGCTGATAACACAGAAAACAAAAACCAACAGAGGAGCTCACGAAAACAAGAGCCAGTCCCTTCAAAGTGCTAGTAACACAAACAGAAAGGAGAGAGAATCACTAATGGCTGTGACGGCTTCTGTCTGTCTGTCTACTTGGTAGAATCTAGAATCATCTGGGAGCAGGATCCTGTGTGTCGAGATGTCTTGATTGCATTTAATGGGTGACAGAAGATCCTGGTCTGTGCAGAGTGTAGAAATGGGTCTGAGCTCTAGCCGTGTGAATGTTCTGGTCATCACTCTTGACTGTGAGTTCAAAGCCACCTGCTCCTTCCAGCTCCTACTGCTGTGACTCCCCTGCCTGGATGGGCTATAACCAGTATTGTAAGCCAAAATAAACCCTTTGTCCTTTAAATTGCCTTTTTAAAGGTGTTTTATCACAGCAAGAGAAAAACCATTTAAACACTGAAAACAAAGCACAGAGCATGTGACTCTGTAGGGATTATGAAATCATACTTGGTTTAGTTAGGGCCGCCATAGCCTGGACCTTCGACTAGATGATCTAATACCAACAAGAGATATTTCTCACATGTCTGGAAGCTGAAAGCCCAAGATCAAGGTGTTTGGTAAGGGCCTCATAGATGTCATCTTCCCTGGGCCTTGATGGGATAGAAGGTACAACTAGTCAACATCCTGCCTCTGCTTGACACATGAGGTCTCCCCACTCACGATCTAACCATTTCCTGAACCCCCATATCTCAATGTAATCACCCTGGGAGGGCGGTGGATGTCCACATACAAATGTATGAGATTCACACCCATGGGAGACTATTATATCTACTAGATTTTTAAAAATATATTATAATTTATTCAGATTACATCCAGACTGTTATCCCCTCACTTGTATCTTCCTGTTCCCACCTCCTTCCCTCTTCTGCCCTAATCCCCTCCCAGAGACCTCTGACTGTGGGGGGACCTCGTCCCCCACCGTACAACCACAGCCTATCAGGTCTCATCCAGATAGCCTACTTCCCTGCCCATCGGGCCTCCCCACCCCTGGGAAGTGATGAAATCAGTGGCAGCAGAGTTCACATCAGAAGAAGACCCCATCTCTACACAAGCATGGAGAATGAGCTGTCCATTGGCTATATCTGAACAGGGGGTCTTGGATCACTGCATGCATTATCCTTGGTTGGTGTGACAGTTTGAGCAGGCCCCTGGGTCCAGATCCATCGGCCTTAATGGTCTCCTTGTGGGGCTCCTGGACCCTCTAGGTATTTCCATCCCTCCATCCTTCCATACCACTCTCCTCTCCACCCAGAGTTCAGCAGTGAGTCCCAGCATCTGCCCAATCTCACCTGGGTGGAGTCTCTCAGAGGACATCTGTTGGGCTAAAACACTCTTAAGTGAGTATACACCATGCATGTCTTTCTGGGTCTGGGTTACCTCACTCAGGATGATCTTTTTTAGTTTCATCCCATTTGCCTGCAACTTTCAAGATTTCCTTGTTTTTTAATAGCTGAGTGGTATTCCATTGTGTGAATGTATCACAGTTTCTTTACCTGTTCTTCAGTTGAAGGACGTCTAGGTTGTTTCCAGATTCTGGCTATTATGAATAAAGCTGCTGCACTGGCCATTGAGAGTGCCTCATAGGTGAGCGGCTATAGGTTGACACTCCTCACCTGTGGGGATCAAGAAGCTCTTTAGGTAGATCAGGGGTGACCTGAGATCAGACCTCGGAACTTTCCATGGACCAGCTGGGCCATCTGAGGTCAGACCCACTTGTGTTCCAAACTGTGGGGTGTCCTCTGGGCTAGAAAACCCAGATGCTGGTGTTTTGTAGCTCACAGTTCCATCTGAGAAAGAGGCCTCAGATGCTATGCACCCTGCCAGGTCTGTGCCTAGCCCTTGGAGCCTGAGCCTTTGCCTGTGTGAACCTGGGAACTTTCTATGGATTGGCTGGGTGACCTGAGGCTGGGTCCACTTGTGTTCCAGACTGTGTGGACTCCTCTGGACTAAAAGACACAGACACTGTTGTTGTTTTTGTAGCCCACAGTTCTGTCTAATACACAGAGCTCAGGTGAGGCCCAAGCAGGCGAGTGGCTAGACTTTGGAGACTGTGCACACACCTGCAGGGAACCAGAGACTTTTCTGTGGATTAGCTAGGTGCAAATCTTCTCACCAGGAATCACCAGCACTGGTGTTTTGTAGCTCTCATTTCGGTCCCTAGGTTGCTGTACAGTCACTGCTGTCCTGCTGATCAAACACTGTGTGTTCAGCGCCACCATTTTGGATCCTCTCTGTCTACTATCTCTTATCAGTTTATTAGAGAAACATGAAAACAGATACTTAGTTTTTAGCTTTATTTATTTATATGAGTTTTTGTATGGACCTTGAGTGTGCCTGGTGATCACGGAAGTCAGAAGCAGGTGTTGGGTCCCTGGAAACAATTTAAAGATGACAGACTGGTGTTAGGAGATGAATTCGAACCCTCTGCAAGAGCCACAAGTGTGACTACGGCTGAGCCATTTCCCCAGCCTCAAGATGCTTGTCTTTAAAAATTATAAATAATTAAATTATTGAAACAACAAGCAGATTTCTAATCGTAAAAGACATTGTATTAGTTTACCAGCAATTTTAAGTCTATCTGGTAGAAATTAAAAAATTAACAACAAGCTTCAGGTTTGGTAAATTTCCAAAGCAAGCTTACCAAGTATTTAAGAAATATCTAAAAATGCCAGCAGGGGAATTATATCTTTAACCAAAATATTATAAAAGAGAACCAAACGCACTAGATAAAATTAGCACACACAAAAACACACATTTATGAATCTTATGGTGTTTAGGACACTGATTTAAAAGAAAAAGGCAAAAGGCCCTTGAGATGGAGGCCAAATGAGAGTGGATCAATGTGGAGTGACAGAAAACAACACCTCAGAGCCACAGAGGTCTCCACTCAGCTGCAGATGTGGAGCGACAGGAAACAACACCTCAGAGCCGCAGAGGTCTCCCCTCAGCTGCAGATGGTGTTTTTCACTCTTACACCGAAGAAAACAGTTTCAGACCAGTCAGACTGAAGCAGGGTGGTGAGCTTATTGATTTGTGGAAAAGACACAGGCACCTGATAGGTCAAGTGCCAGTCACAGAGAAGAATGCAGCCATCCTGCAGCAGCTGCCTGTGGAGGAGACCCGGGTCTCAGGGAGGTCCAGTCTCTGAAGGAGGCAATTGATGAGCTGAGGTGGAGGCAGGAGAGAAAACTGCTGTTCTGTCCTCATTCTTATCGAATGAATATATTTTTCTTATGAATGAAATGATTTATAATAGGTGTAAGTAAGTTCATGCATGAAGAGAAATATGAACATTATGCATAAAGCATGTAAACATATGTTTTGACTCTGACTATGGTTCACTAGCCATCCTAATAGTCTTCTTTCTGGTATTTTTTGGAATGGGATTGAAGTTTTATGTAGAGCAATTTCTAATCAGCCGTGTTGAAATCCTTGAAAGTCATCAAATCAGGTCCAGGTATGTAAGGCTGAAGGCCTCTTATCCTTACCTATGACCTCTTAGCCTTTCTCTGTCCTGCTATGGGAAGAGTAGGGTGGCTTTGAACTCACTAGAGGCTTTCTGCCTCACCCCGGGAAGGCTGATCTCGGGAGTTAGGGTGCCATATGCTTATGGGCACACAAAACTTCCACTGACTCAATGTCTTCCAGGTTCACGCCTCTTGAATTTAAAGACTGAAATTGATGGACAGCCAAAAGATGGGCTGAGAAAAGAGTTTTACTGTAGATTCACAGCCGAGAGCTAAGAAGGAAGACAGCGCTCCTGTCTAGCAGGACGGTGCCCCAAATGGAATAGCACTGAATGGCTCATCTAGGAGATTTTCGTGAGAATTATGGCAAGAGCTGGGTCCTCACTCCAGCTGGCCCAGTCAGAAGGAATCCAGGTGCCTGCTTTCAGGTTTCAGTCTCTTCCTTGTGTATAATCCTAGGCAGGTGTGTTCACTCGAGGGAGAAGAGATCATGAGAATCCACACCTTCCATCTGGTATCCCTGCTCTGGCCAGAAATGAACGAAACACACTTCAGCTTGGATTTCTTTAGTTTCTTCCTTGAATAAATCCTTGCATCTCAGAAGGGAGCTCATTAAGATGCAGGATGTTAAAGGCCTATGCAACAACAGGATGTTCTAAGCATATTAAGAGGAAGCACACAACTCACTGGCTTCAGGAAGTCCCTGGTACTGACCATATTTGCTAGGCTTCTCCCTCCCCAAGCACATATAAGCAGGAAAGACTGTTAAGAGACACTTTAAGACAAGCTGAGCTGCCTAGAAAGAGGCTTATACCACTCGAGTGGCCTGAAAAGCACTCTTTCCAACATGCTAGCTTCCTGCAAGTCGTATAATGATTTTTATGAGCCATTACCTATTATAAGGTGGGCTTTGGGTAAGAAGCAGTCTTTCAGGCACTTCTTGTCATGTAAGTAGCATCTCACACATATTCCTATAAACTCCATAGCTCCAATAAAACCCATTAGTTCAAGTTAGACTTTGGTGTATCCATACTTTTGTTGTTGTTGTTGTTGTTAGAGCGATTAAACTTTTTTTTTCATCTCTCAAAGAATAGTTTCTCACAACACCAGAATCTCTCTGTGCTTTGGGACTACAGAGTGTTAATCAGTGCTTTTTCCATTTCAAGTTCCTCGTCTTCGGGGAAAAAGCACTCTCTAAAGGGAAATTTCCCACCCAGAGAGAAAGGCACATGTCCTGTCTGAATCTCCTATTTTTCCTGTGTAAACAAAAATATAAAACAGAAAAAAAAATACCCTGAAGATGCCCCCTACGAAGAAGCCCCGGGAGACTGAGGTTAAGAGTGCTGAGCTAGAAGACCTCCTTGTTCCAGATCTGCAAGGTTTCAATTTTAATAAAGAGCAACTTGTCAATTATTTTTGTTTTAAAAATACATTTTTTATGTATGTGTGTATTCATGTGTTTGTGTATATGAATGTGTAGATATGGCGCAGGTGCCTCCATAGCCCAGAAGAGGGTGATGGATCCTCTGGAGGTAGAGATACAGGTAATTGTGAGTTGCCCGATGTGGGCAACTGTAGGAACCAGGCCCGACTGGGCTGTCTGCCTGTCTTGCTGTTTCATGTCCTGTTTCTAGCAGCTTCTGTGTCTGTGTTTATCTTGGTTAGCTAGTCATGCTTACTGCTCTGAGAACGCACCCCTCCCTTCTTCGAGACTTTTCCTCCTGTGTGCAATCACCTCTTGAGGGATTTCACCTGGGAGGAGAATTCCTGTTTTGCTGCCTTTAAGAAGGCTCTTTGGAACTCTGAAGGAAAGGAGAATAATAAACCGCTGCCGCCTGCTGGTCTCTTAGCACGAAGGAATCATGTGTTAGTGTGTGTGTGTGTTAGTGTGTGTGTGTTAGTGTGTGTGTGTGTGTGTGTTAGTGTGTGTGTGTGTGTGTGTGTGGTGTTTGTGTGTGTGTGTATGAGTGAAATCCGCAGTCCCTTGCCCTCGACTCGTACCCAGTGGCGTGGGTACCACAGGCAACTGGGAACAGAAGTCCGGTCCTCTGCAAAATGCATATGTACTCATCACTTGCTGGTCCATCTCTCCAGCTTCCCACCAATTCACTGTTTTAAAACACAACATTAGCAAAAATCCAGAATATCAATGAAAAGAACAACAGAATGTAAGTACGAGCTTTGGGGCTGGGGAATGGCTCAGTTGGCAACGAGCTTTGGGGCTGGGGAATGGCTCAGTTGGCAACGAGCTTTGGGGCTGGGGAATGGCTCAGTTGGCAACGAGCTTTGGGGCTGGGGAATGGCTCAGTTGGCAAAGTGCTTATTATGTAAGCACGAGGACCCAGGTTTGATTCTAAAATGTTGGAAGTGGAGGCACATACCTGCAGACCTAGCGCTAGAGATAGAGATGGAAGAGGATCTCTTGGGCTCACTGGGAACTGCACTGCACTAGGAGCCCCCTAATGTATGGGCGCCTGGTAAAAGTGAAAGACCCTGCCTCAAAAAGAGCAATGTGGAGGGCAATGAGAGGAAGGACACTTGAAGTGCTTTGGGTTTCACTAAACGCCTCCTTTGACTTCTCATAGTGTCAATCCTCAACTTCTCTCCACGGCCCTAGCATGCCTTTAAAACCAAGAGACTTTTACACATAGCCACGTTAACCTGCCAGCAAGGAATGCAGTTTTAGCATTCTTTCAGGCCACAGTGTCCATGTTCTGACCCTTAGGAAATGTTCCCAGATTTATGACCCTCAATGATGTTGATCCCTTCTTAATCACCTCTAATTTCGGCCATCATCAATTGTCCCAGTAGAGCAACGGTTCACTTCAGTGGTACTGTCACTTGTTAATCACAGCAGCTGACCAAACACCACCAATTCTTAACACAACCTGTCACACAAATGGCCTGGGAGAGACTTTAAGTTTCTGCTATGCGAGAAGACATTGTCAAGAGAATAAAAAGTCAAGCTACAGCTTGGGACCAAACGTTCGCAGACATCACATTTGATAAAGAACTGTTACCCATATTACACAAGAAATTCAATAACCAGAAAAGAAGCCGTTTTCATTAAAGACCTTAGCAAACATCACATAGTACATACAGATGGCAAATCAGCATGTGAAAAGATGTCTCTGCATTGTGATTCATCTAGGAAATGCAAATTAAAACAATAATGAGTTACTACTTCACACCTATTAAATGCTGCAGATCCCTAACACTGACAGAACCCAATCCGGGCAGGTGCATGGAGCGGCAAGCATGCTTACTCATTGTCTGTGTGAATGCACAAGGCTAGAGCCACTTTGTACAACAGCTTAGCAGTTTCGTACAAAGACAAACATACTGCTGTTACATGATGCGACAATGCATGCATCTTGGCCTTTACCCAACTGAGCTGAAATTTTTCACAGGTGCATCACCCCACAGAAAGGTCTTGGATGCAGGTTTAAGTAGACACTGGAACAGATTGTTGGAACACAAAGAAATTATTAAAATAATTACACATGCTAGCAAGGATGTGGAGAAAGGGGAACACTCCTTCATTGCTGGTGGAGTACAAATTTGTATAACCACTTTGGAAGTCAATCTGGCATTTTCTCAGAAAATTGGGAATAGGGGTACCCCAAGACCCAGCTATTCCACTCCTTGGAATATATCTGAAAGATGCTCTACCACACAACAAGGACATTTGCTCAACTATGTTCATAGTGTCCTTATTAGTGATAGCCCAAATCTGGAAATAGCCTAGATGTCCCTCAGTAGAAGAGTGGAAAAAGAAACTGTAGTAGATTTACTCTATGGAATACTACTCAGCTATTAAAAACACGGAAATCTTGAAAATTGCAAGTAAATGGATGGAACTAGAAACAATCATCCTGAGTGAGTTAACCCAGACCCAGAAAGATAGACATGGTATATACCCACTTATAATTAGACACTAGCCCACCATGGATGTCCTCTGAGAGTCGTCACTCAATAGGGGATTGGGACAGATGCTGGGACTTGCTATTGGGACTTCAAGTGAGAGAGGTATGGGAGAATGGGGAAATAGAAGGATCCAGTAGGCCCTGAAACCCTACAATAAAACCATCAAGAAGAGGAATAGTGTGAAAATGGGAGGGAGGGAGGAACGGGAGGACACAAGTGATGAGATAACAATTTAGATATATTCTGAATAAATTAATAAGAAAAACCCATCAAAGTTGGTGGATCTGGACCCAGGGGCATACAGAAACTGGTGTATTAACCAAGGACAATGCATGACTATGACATGAACTCTGGTGTCCCCTATTTAACCACTTCCCCTTGGTGGGGATGCCTGGTGGTACTCAGAGGAAGGGGAAGCAGACTACCCAGATGAGGCCTGATAGCTGTGATCATATGATAGGGGAGGAGGTCCCCGTCTGTCAAAGGCCTAGAGAAGGAGAAAGAGTAAAAGAGGGAGGAGTGGGGAAAGGGATACAAGTGA
This sequence comes from Acomys russatus, assembly GCF_903995435.1. NCBI lineage: Eukaryota > Metazoa > Chordata > Mammalia > Rodentia > Muridae > Acomys > Acomys russatus. The sequence goes on from NC_067147.1 coordinate 9,124,888, forward strand.
GGGGGAAACAATTAATCTGTAATCTGAAAAATTTTAAAAAAAAGAAATGGGAAAAATGGCCAGCACTAACTGTTCATTGGGAATTAGAGGATCAAAAGGGTATACAGAGGACTGCAGTGGCAGCGGAACTACCCCGTATAACATCATTCAAAGATAGTGGGTAAATGTCAGTGTACACTCATCCAAAACTGTGAAATGTGGAGCTTTTAAAGCCTCATGGTGTGCAAATGTGTCCACAGATGATATTAATTTATTACACTGTGCTATGTAGAGAGTTGGATTCTATTTTCATTTAATAAGATGATAAATTTCTAATGGTACTATATGTGTTGGTTACTTCTCTACACCAATAGGCATGCTGATACAGAAGGAGGAATCTCATGGAGCTAATACAGAATGGGGGCATTTTGTGAGGCTAACATGGAAGGGGAGAGCTCACCTTTAAGCAAAGAACTGCTGGCAACCAAAGAATGCCGAGGATGGGAGAAATACATTCCCTCCAAATTGTATAGCACATTTCTCTGTCTTGGGTTGCCTCCCATCGGTTGATGTTAAGTTGCTAAAGACATAGTATACTTTGGACATAATTTGTTATCCGACACCAAATTCTCAGCCCTGAAATCATATACATGTGTGTGAGTCTCTCCTCCTCTCTCTCTCTCTCTCTCCCCTCCTCTCTCTCTCTCTCTCCTCTCTCTCTCTCTCTCTCTCTCTCTGTGTGTGTGTGTGTGTGTGTGTGTGTGTGTATGTGTATATATGTTTAATTATCAGAGTGCCCTAGTTGGCCTTATGGGTGTGCAGTAACGATATGTGGAGGCCTATACTAATGTGGACAGAGGGATTTAAAGGCCAATATTTTGTCCCTTAACCTGCAAGGTAACTATGTCCTAGGGAATCATGGGAGTAACTCTTTTAAATCACCTTTACTCTTACTCAATCCACAGGTTGGGTTCTAACCTGTGACCGTACAAAGAGTAGGGTCAACACAGTGTCTCCTTGACTATCTTCCGGTGTCTGAATGTCAGCAGGAGTGGGATCCAAAACTCTTCCACATCACCAAAGTCAGCCAGAGGCAGCCGACCTGACTCCATAGCCCATCGTAAATGATTGTTGAGTCTCAGCTCTTAGGGGGGAGACTGTTAGCTAGTCAGACAGATGTTAACAGACTTAGTCACCACTGAGGAAAGACCCGTCCCTCACAGCATTCTCCTCTTCCAAAATTTCTTATACCAGAGACTGCCCCAAGATGCCCACGATGAGAACTCTGACATTGTCCAGCTGAAAAGAATTCTGTGTTATACACACACAGACACACACACAGAGAGTGAGAGAGACAGAGAGAGGGAGGGAGAGAGAGAGAGAGAGAGAGAGAGAGAGAGAGAGAGAGAGAGAGAGAGAGGCCATTAAGCTATAAAACAAAAACAAAAGTTGTCAAGGCAATGCTGCCATAGCCTCATCATTTTGAAAAATTCCTTCAGTTTCTGGAAACTACAGTCATCAGCATCCTACACCTGCCCTCATAGACCCTGATGACAGTTGGCCATAGTAGATGGGTAGGGATCACCTGCTAATTTTATATTCACCACTCATCATCTTCTGGTCACCCCTACCATCAGCTGCTCCCTGTGTGTCTGTCTTCACACAGTCACATTCTTATGAGGGCATCAGTCCTGATGTAGTAGAGGCCCATTTTTCTCCAGTATGCCTTGTCTAAACAAATTATCCTCTTTCTTTTAATAAGAATAATTAAATTACCACATGAGGTATTAGCTGTCACCGCCAGCATTTTGAACAAGTTATGTTTTGGTAGCCCCATCTTCCTGACCACAGCAACACATGTTACACAGGACCCACGAAATGGGAGAAAATCCTAGCTGTACCTCAGACACAGGGATAATGTCATAAATTCACAAAAATCTGTAAAATTTAAGCAGAAAAACCTCCTAAATACCAACCCACAAGCAGACTAATGGAATCAACAGAGAGTTCTAAGGAGATGGAGCACAAATGGCCAATAAGTACTTTACAAAAGTGTTTAATATTCCTGCTCATCAGGAAAATAAAAATTGTAACTATTTTGAGATTTTGCCTTCCCCAAGCAAAATGGCAATCATCAAGAAATCCGACAACAAATATTGGAGAGGATGTGGGAAAGGATTTGGCCATGGTGTCTATTGCAGCAGCAAAATGTAAGCTACAACAACAGCCATTGTAGAAAACACCTTAAAAATATAACCATCCCACTTCTAAATAAGATTCTAAGCCAGGTAAGGTGGCATTTTCCTGCAATCCCAGCACTTGGGAGGTAGAGGCAAATTAGTGTCTGTGAATTCAAGTCCAGCCTGGTTTATAAAGTGAGTCCAGGGCAGCCAAAGGCTACACAGGGAAACACTGTTTTGAAAAACCAAAACCAACCAGCCAACCCACCAAACAAACAAACAAACAAACCTATTATGAAGCAGTGACAGTTAAGATTAATACATTATTTTGAGGGAGACAAAATCCAACCTATAAATTTGCATATGAAAGAATAAAATGAGTGAAAGCAGGGTTGTAAGGGACATCAGAAGGCATTCTGGAGTAGCTGATCTCATTATTGCATCACTCATGAGACAATTGTATTATAGATCCATAGCAACCATTTCAACACTGAAATTTTAAAGGGTTCTAAGTGATAATACTGGGGGAAAATAAAATTATGTAACACTTAAAAACAAGGGGAAAGTAGATGTAGAAAATTACACTCAATAGAAAAATAGTTATAAATGAGATAGGTGTTGATGCAAATATTATATCAATAAGTGTGTGACTGATGTAAATACAGAAATCTATAGACACTATCAGAAAAGAAACACCAGTTTATATTGTCCTAGTTTCCTTTCTATTGCTCTGATAAAACATTGACTAAACCAACTTGATGATGAAAGTTTATTTGGCTTATAGTCCATCACTGAGGGACACAGGGCAGGAACTTAAGCAGGATCCCAGATATAGGAAACAGATACCACGGATAGCGCTGCTAACTGGCTTGATCCCTCAGGCTTCCTCAGTCTACTTTGATATCCAACCTTGCACTACCTGCCCAGTAGTAACACAGCCCACAGAGGGCTGGATCTTCCCACATCAATCATTGACCAGGCAAATGCATCTCATACTTCCCCACAGGCAATCTTATGGAAGCAATTCCTGGGTTGAACTTCCCTCTTCCTGGGGGACTCTAGTTTATGTCAAGTTGACAAAAATCAACTAGCACAGCTGCCTATAAGGAATCCACTTTAAATATAATGACTGCAAGGTTAAAGGTGATAGAATAGAAAAAAGACATATATAATCATAGTTTTTAAAAGAAGCAGCATGAGTTTGGTTTCCAGAGCTTCCTGAATCAGGGTGGTGACGCACACGCATGTGACCCCAGGAGGTGGAAGCTGGAGAACCAGAAGCTTAGGGTCACCCTTGGCCTTGTCCAGCTTGAGGCCAATCTCAGCTCTGCCTGCCTCAAAACAACAAGCAAAGAAACAATCAGCCTGTTCCAACCAACACCAGCACCCACTCCTCCGCAGCTCACATACGTGTCAAGGGAGATTGTGCTCAAAGTCATAAAAGACACCTGCCGTGAACTGCAGACTCTAACTCCTTTCCCCAATGTCATGACACTAACATTTTAAAGCCAGCACCCCCCCCCATCCCCTTCTGAATCACATTTTACCAAGCAGGACATCTAAACCACAGGTGCCCTTTCCTATACAGGAACCCTTACCCTACTTTATAAACCAGATGCACAAATCAAGACCCACACACTAAGGACTAAACACTGAACACTAAGGAATAAAATCATGGGAGCAGACATGCATACAAGTGTCACGTTGAATTATGAGACCATTTAACAGTTTCAGTGGTAGAGGATTTCTCACTGGAGGCTGTGGAGACTGGAAGGGACTGGAAACCACTTGCCAAATGCACACAACAAAGGACTGAGTAATCTGCAGCTTGATGTTTGGCCTTAATGTCAATTTGCCTCAAATTGGAATCACTGGGGAAGGGAGCCTTACCTGAAGATCTGTCCTGATTGCTATAGTCAGTGTAGGAAGACTCCCCTCAAGTTCAGCAGCACCTGCTGGTAGCAGCCCAGTCCTCAAAGGCATGACAAAGAGCCCTGGCAGGAGGGTGATTCAGCTTTTGCCTGCTTCACTCTCTCTCTCTCTCTCTCTCTCTCTCTCTCTCTCTCTCTCTCTCTCTCTCTCTCTCTCGCTGTCCAGTTGATTTTACCACTGCTGCTGACTTCTTTGCTAAGATCAAGACCAGAGTTTCCAGGCTTCTCTTGTTGATGAAGGATCAATGGCTTTCCTCACTTGTCTTCCAGGTTTTCAGCACCAGATGGGAGTCCTGAGGCAACTAGCCTTAGGGACCAAGCAACTGCCAGGTCGTTGGACTGTCCAGTGTGAGACAGCCACTGTGGGTCTACCCTCACTGCTGCAGCACGCAGGCTCTAGGAACGAGCAACTACTAGGTTGTCAACTTTTCAGGTGTGAGACAACTATTGTTACTATTATAATGTGGCTGATTTAATAAATCCCATATACAGTGGTGGCTTGAATAAGAATGGGTCCCATGGGCTCATGTATTTGATGCTTAGTTACCAGGGAGTGGCCCTGCTTGAGAAGGATTAGGAGGTGTGGTCTTGTTGGAGGAAGGTCTTGTCACTTGGGATGGTCTTTAAGGTTTCAAAAGCCCATGTCAGACCCAGTGTCTCTTCCTTCCTGCTTCCTGAAGATCTGGAAGTAGAAGTCTCAGCTACTTCTCCAGCACTGTACACCTGCATGCCGCCATGCTCCCCACCATGATGATGATGGACCAAACCTCTGAAACTGTTAGAAAGCCCCAATTAAATGGGCCTAAATTTCGTAAGAGTTGTCATGGGCATGGTGCCTCTTCACAGCAATAGAACACTAAAAACACTAAATATATACGAATATATATATGCATATATATGTATACATATTCATACACACATATACATCTATCTTATTGGTTCTATTCTCCTAGAGAACCCTGATATATATAATGGTCTTATACATGACATTCAGAAGGACAGTGAAATAGCCCAGTAAATAAGGTCACCTGAAGTCAAATTTGATCCCAAGGACACATATAGTAGACTAAGTATCAATTCCTAAAAGTTTTCTTCTGACTGCTACATACATGTCATAATAATCTCCCCTCATACCTACAGCACAAAGTATTACATAGATGGTAAGAACAAATAAAAGTTAAGTAAAATATCCTTCAGAGAGGGCTTGTAAGATGGTACATCCTAGAAGGACAGTTGCCAGTAAGTCTGATGACCAGAGTTTCATCTATTGGTCCCACAAAAAAAAAAAAAACACAGAAGGAGAAAACAAATTACTGAACATTATCTGATGACATCCACACGCTCACTATGATACTCACGCGATCATACAAGCGTGCGCATATACACACAGTCACACAAACACACACTGTAATAAGAGGTGACATTTTAGAAAATATCCTTCAAAAATAAAGGAAAAAAGGAAAGCTCTTCAATCAACAACTGACTTCTACATTAAGAAACTAAAAAGAAAAGAAAAGAAAAAAAGGAAAAAAAGAAAAAAAACTGGTAACAGAATAAAATAACATAGACATTGGAGGAAAAAATAGAATTGCAGAATAATAAGGATGGTAAAACCACAGGGTTCTTTGGCAAAATTGGCATACTGACAAAGCTCTAGCCAGGCTAGCCAAGGGAAATGTGTGTGTGTGTGTGTTGTTGGGGGAAGCACAATTATGGAAATCCGGAACGAAAGAAGCAACATCACTGCCAAGATGACAGAAGCAAGGGACAGAACGCAACAGTGGGCAATTGAACTAATCAAGATAAAAGGACAAACTCCCAGGAAAAGTAGATATCAAACTGATTCAAGAATACGGAAATTCTGGAAACATCTACAACAAACTGGTATTTTGTTCTGTTGTGTTTTACTTTTACAAAGAAAGGCCCAGTTTTAGTGCACTCAGTACAAGAAGTCTACCAAATGTTTGCAGAAGAATTAATACTGATCTTCCACAAATTCCTCTAAAATAGAGATGGAAAGATGTCCTTTTTAGCATTCATTTACTTGTGTATGTGAGAGAGAGAGAGAGAGAGAGAGAGAGACAGAGACAGAGACAGAGACAGAGACAGAGACAGAGAGACAGAGAGAGACAGAGACACAGAGACCGAAAGAGAGAGACAGAGACAGAGAGACAGAGATAGACAGAGAGACAAGGAGAGAGAGAGAGAGAGAGAGAGAGAGAGAGAGAGAGAGAGAGAGAGAGAGAGAGAGATCATGATATGGCTTGTGGAAGTCAGAGGACAACTTGCAGAAGTTGGTTCTCTCCTTCAGCATCTGGCCCTAGTACTCAAACTCAGGTCCTCAGACTTGGCCCCAAGCAACGTCAGCTGTGGAGCCGTCTCCTTAGTGCATTCTGTGAGTTCAGCTGGCGTTCTAATGACAAATGACAACTAGGAAGTAGGCTGATATCCCAGGTTGGGATTTACCCCCTAAAACACACTGGATTTATCATATAAAAGTCAATGCTAGAGGTGGGCGTGGTGGCACATGCCTTTAATCCCAACACCCAGGGAGGCAGGGAGGCAGAGGCAGGTTGATCACTGGCCTACGAATTGAGTCCAGGACAGCCAGGGCTACAGAGAGAAACCCTGTCTCGAAAAACAAAACAAAACAAACAAAAAATCAGTGCTATACACCACAATGATGGATGTGAAAATATAAAGCCTATGACCATCTCAACACGCAGTCTATCACTTGATAAGATCTAGCAACCTTCCATTTAAAAAAAGAAACATAAACAACACATAGTAGGGGTAGGTGGAAATTTCTTTACCCTGGGAAGGAGCTTCTAGGGCTAAGGGGCCAGCCCAGTGCTTCAAGTACTTACCAGCTATGCATGAAGACTGATGGAGACTGCAGTTTGGACCCTTTGAGTCCACATAAAAAAAAAACTGGTGGATGTGGGAGCCTGATTGTTATCTCAGCACACAGTAGGGAGACATGGGACCCCCTCAGACAATTTCACTAGCTAGACTAGACAAGTCAGTGAGCCAAATCAGGTTCAGTGAAAGACTCTGCCCCAATATATAAAGTAGAGTGGTCAGGGAAGACACTGGTGTGATCTGGACAGATGGCTCAGCAGTTGAGAGCATTGGCTGCTCTTCCAGAGGACCCAGGATCAATCCTCATGACAGCTCACAACTGTCTATAACCCCAGCTCCAGAGGGTCTGATGCTCCTTTCTGACCTCTGGGACACTGCATTCACATGGTGAACATCATGAAGCAAATTGCCCATAAAGACACCATTGCCAACCTGAGGCTATGGATGCAGAAAGGGGGAGGGGAGAAGTGTTGTTATGAACCACTTAGTCCTAAAAATACCTCTTAGAGAAAGCACTGTACTCTAATCTTAGAGATGAACAACTGGGGTTCCTTGTTGCCGCCCCACATTCCTAAGCAAGGATGATGAGGCACGAAGGACTTCACTTCTTTCTCTTCCTCTTATTAGAGTCCTGAATGTGCTGAAGAAAAGACCCCACACTCAAATAGTATGCAAGCAACAAACAGCTTTTATTCTGCAGAAATCCAGCATGCTGGGGTCACCACTTAGACAAACCGGCGACCCCAAGGTGAGCTCACAGACTCTTTTTCAAGCCATGATGGGGAATTCCAAAACAGGGGGTGGGGTGGGGGGGGCAATTAGTTAATCTTGAATCTTTAACATTATTGGAGCATTCAAACTGAGAAAATACAGGCAAACTTAGTCAGGGTCATGAGTTAATCATAAAACAAGAGATTTCCAGACCATCAATAAATCATCCTTAAGCAATTAGACCAGCAGTAAACCAAACTTAAGCAATCTTATCTTCCTCTGGCCAGGTGGCTAGGCCATCCCTGATTGGCTGTGCATTCTCTGTGGTATTTCCAGTGACTGCTGAGCTTATTTCTGAGGAATGGAGGCTTAGGCCTGTTCTGAACTAAGAAGAAACTGAAGCCTGTCACGGAGTCAGCTAGCCTTATTTAACCAGACCTTCTCACTCCTATTGCCACCTTCTCAGGGAGTAAATGGAACTGAAAAAAATGTAAGGACATCAGGAGTCCTTATTGCAACTACAGGAGCGTTAAGAGTGCCGGGTCAAAACCAGGGCTTGACAGGCTGCAGCAAATGCGTACCCAGTGCCAGCAGCAGGAGCTGTTGGATTCTCTCCACCTAGCTAAATTCTGCCTGTTTAGCAGTCACGGGTACCACTTTGTGATAACAAATATGTAATTAAATTGCTGTGTATCCATGCTAGTTTGTAATATAAAGAGAGAGACCTTGAGGAGAAAAATATTCACAGTATTCTTTCTCTTTCCAGTCCAGCCCCTTATCTAATTTTTGCACATGTTCCTTTTTCAAATAAAGTATGTTTGACTTGTCATGTCTCACCAAAAAAAATGAGTTTGACTCTCAAAGATTATTGCTAAGGAAGTGGTGAACTCATGCTGTGGCTTGTGTGTGTGTGTGTGTGTGTGTGTGTATGAGTAAGTGTGCGTGTGTGTGAGTAAGTGTGTGTGTGTGTGAGTAAGTGTGTGAGTAAGTGTGTGTGTGAGTAAGTGTGTGTGTGAGTAAGCGTGTGTGTATGAGTAAGTGTGTGTGTGTATGAGTAAGTGTGTGTGTATGAGTACGTGTGCGTGTGTGTATGAGTGTGTGTGTGTGTATGAGTGTGTGTGTGTATGAGTAAGTGTGTGTGTATGAGTAAGTGTGTGTGTGTGAGTAAGTGTGCGTGTGTGTAAGTGTGTGTGTGTGTGAGTAAGTGTGTGTGTGAGTAAGTGTGTGTGTGAGTAAGTGTGTGTGTATGAGTAAGTGTGTGTGTGAGTAAGTGTGCGTGTGTGTATGAGTGTGTGTGTATGAGTAAGTGTGTGTGTGTATGAGTAAGTGTGTGTGTAAGTGTGTGTGTGTGTGTGAGTAAGTGTGTGTGTGTGTGAGTAAGTGTGCATGTATGTGTATGAGTAAGTGTGTGTGTGTGTACGTGTGTGTGTGTGTGTGTGTGTGTGTGTGTGTGTGTGTGTGTGTGTAAGGGGACCTTTCCACCCTGAGCTCCACATCTCTCACCTTGACGGCTTGGCCCAGCTCTGTGCATGTGCAGGCCCCGTCCCACCCCACACCTCTCTCTTCTTTTGGTCTCCTTCCTCTCAGCAGGGTTCACAGGGTCCTGGAGGAGGCACCGATTAAAGAGAGCACTGAAGAAACCAGACTTGTTAAACACATAAGCTTATTTTCTTTAGAGGAAAAAAAATGACTGACCCTTGGCCACCCAGAAGGCTGGAGTGGGTGTTGTCTGGCAACCTGGTGATCTTTTTGCTTGTCTATAGAGCCAGCTTCCTCCCAAATCCTGGGCATTGTGTAGGCCCTAATTTTGAGCTTTGTCACTCAGTGAACAGAACCCATCCTTACAAAAGCTGTTCCGTAGACTTTGCATCCCCCACCAATAGAGTCTATACTTATGCTTATTACAAATCTTCCTCTTAAGCCTTTGGCCTGAGCACTGCTTATCAGCCAATAGAACTCATTTTTATTGGAAAGGTCACAATGCTTTTGCTACTTGCCTGGGAAGTTTCTATGTAGATATGCCTAAAGCTCTGTTGTGATAATTGTCATATGGAATCCATTTCCCAAAGTTTTACTGTGTTTAAATGTCTAAGGTCAACATTAAATGAACTTTACTGAGGTCAGACTTCAGAAGTTTTGACCCAGTGCCTGTAAAATTGGTGCTGATTCAGGTTTCATTCTTCATCTTGTGGGAATCATTTCCCTGCCAGCCTTGATGTGTGCAGGATCCCTGATAAGGTGCCACCAGAGAGTGGAATTTCTCTCAGCAGCTTCCAACTTGACCAAGCTAGGAACTGGATCCAAGTCATGACAGTTGGGGACAGAGTGGCTAGAGGACATGCCTTGAAGGTGACTGGGGTGACTTGGAATCAACATGGTGATCTGGTGAATAAAGGAAAAGTGATTTTTTTTTTTCTAAAGAAAATGTATCCTCAGGGAGAATGAGGACAGACATAGAAAAGTTCAGATAAGTGTTCCAGAGACCAATAAAAAAAACAAGGAAACCTGTTGTAATAGTGATGTAGCTCATTTGATATAGTTATTTTGAGATAGTCATGAAGTTCTCACTCAATACCCAGCACCATATAACCTGAGTGTGGTGGTGTATATACGCCTACCATCCTAGAACATAACAGGTGGCAACAGGAGGCTCAGAAGTTCACAGCTATCAGCTGGAGAGATGGCTCAGTGGTTAAGAGCACTGTCTGGTCTTCCAAAGGACCTAGGTTCAATTCCCAGCACCCACATGGCGACTGCCTAATTCCAGCTCCACGTGACCTGACACCATCACACCAATGCACATTAAATAAATAAATAAATAAATAAATAAATAAATAAATAAATAAGAAGTTCACAGGTACATAGAACACCTGAGGCCAGCCTAGACAACATAAGACCTTGTCTCCAAAATAAAACAAAAAATAAGTAAACAAACAAAAGTGTTTCTTTTGGTTCACAGTTTGGAATCCCAGCCCAGGACTACAGCCTATTGCTTTGGGCCAAGGAGAGCAGGGAGTCATGGGAGTCAGTCAACAAACAGATCAACTCCGGCCTGAACAAAATAGAGAAAGAAGAGATTGCAATCATAAACCCATACCCTCTCAGCCAAGTCTTTATCAGGTGGCATTTGAAGAACAAACAGAAATCCAAACTGTGGTGTATAGACAAACTAAGACTGCAGCCTTGGGCTGTGAGGGTTGAGGTCAACAAGTGTCCCAGAGGTGATGCTATATATGGGAGGGGAAACCTGGAGAGGAGCAGGTGGCCCTGGGGAAATGAAAGAGCTCATAGTAATAGGGTCACTGCTTGCATGAGGCTGGCTTATCCTCTAGAGAAGTGGTTCTCAGCCTGCGGGTCACCATCCCAACAGAGGTCACATATCAGAAGCTTACATTCTGGTTTGGAACAGTAGCAAAATTACAGTTATAAAGTAGCAATGAAATAATTCTATGGTGGGAGTTCAGCAGAACACAAGGGACCGTGTTAAAGGTTTGCTGCTTTATGAAGATTGAGAACCACTGGTCTAGAGACCTATGTCTTGTGGTCACACCCATCCCAGGATTTCCCTGACTTTTGAAACCTCACACACACACATACACACACACACACACACACACACACACACACACACACACACACACACACACACACACCTCATAAACATTTCCATATGGAGACTAGAACCGAATGGAACCCCAGAACATTCTTCTAGTGACCTTTGCACTGCCCACAATCCAGTGCCCTGCATGCATTCCTTGTTGCCAGAAAAGCATCTTCTGGTCCCAGGACCTCAGATCCAGCTGAGACTCGCTAACACACTCACTCACTTCTCAGAGGCTTTCACCAGCTGGGATGGCCACACAGCTGCGAAGGCAACATCAACTATCTATCCATCTGTCCCATTGGCCCGTGCTCAGTTTTCTTCTATTAGGTCAGACCCTGTGTGGCCAGGCTGTTATAAACAAGCCCCCATCCGGGGATCAGGAATCGCTTTGCTGGGTAGAGGGCCTGTGAGCATGGCAACTGGATGGGGACTCAATACCACGCTCTGAGATGCTCCCCTAAATTTTCACAGCTATTGGCAACTCACTTGATCACAAAATGCCAGTGCTAAGTAGTGAGAAGTGGCTGCCTGCCATGTGCTGAGGGCATGGAGGAGGCTCAAGGATGCAAGAAACCCCCTGTATGAGAGGAGTTGGTACAGGGCAGGGCGGGTTGGTTACAAAGCGGGAAGAGAGATTCGCTAGCTAGATGTCACGGCCTGGTCTGTGTATCATTTGCACCAGCCATTGCTTCCTCCATGAAATGTGCCTTTTGTTCTCCTCACTCTCCCCTTTTGTGCTTCCCTGCCTTGCCACACCCACTGTATTTGTCAGTGAAAGTGGACGCAGCAAAGTACTGGGCAGATTAAGCACCACAAATCTACTGTCTTGTCAATTGGAGGTTCAAGTCCAAAGCGTGGCGAAGCTGGTGTCCCCTGAGGCCGCCGCAGTGTGCAGTTGGCTGACTTCATTACCCTCCTATGGTGCTTCTCTGAGGTATGTCCCCATGTTGGGAAACATGACAGACTCCAGTCATGTTCGATTCAGATGGCTCTAATGGTTTTGTTTTAGCCAAAACGCCTCTTTAAAGACCTTGTCTCAGAACCAACTAAGGAGGTTCACAGGAGCTCACAGAGACTGAAGCAACAACCAGGGGGACTATCTGGGTCTGAGCTAGGTCCTCCGCATCCATGTTACGGCTGTGTAGCTGGGTGTTCTTGTGGGACTCCTAACAGTGGGAGTGGGGGTGTTCTGACTCTTTCGCCTGCTTTGGGGCCCCTTTTCCTCTTATTGTGTTGCTTTGTCCATCTTTAATATGAAGGACCGTGCCTAGTCTTACTGTAAGATGTCATGCCGGGTTTGGTTGATAGTTCTGGGACACATGGACACACACACACTCATACACACAGGACAGTAGTGGTGTCACTGCTGAAGGGCTACAGGATCCTTAGTCTTGTGCTTTGAGGATCTAAGGAGAACGTTTGGATAAGCTTGTTTCCCTGAGTTTTAGAAGCTGAGGCTAACTTTAACTAGCATTCAACTCAAAACCTCAATAATCAGCACATTGCAGGATTAAAAAAAAAAAAAAAAGAAAGGCTAAGTCTCAAAGATTGGCCACAGAGGGCAGGACAGTTGGAAAGCAGCCTTCTTGCCTGGGCAGAAGATTTGAGTGCCGTGACCTGTAATGCTGAGCAGCAGGCTGCAGCCACAGTGTGCCTACCCCACTGTGTTCTCAGAACCAGCTCCTGTTAAATGTGCAGCAGCTGCGTAATACATCAGAAAATCAAAATGACTTCCCTTTCCAAGAGCATGCTGCTCCAGGCCTGCTAAATGTGGCTCTAGCCCCAGCATACATAAATCAAGTGTCATTTAGAGAGCCCAGCACAACTTGTGGGATAGCATACCAACGAGGCTGCACCAGCCTGCCAGCTTTGCTTTCTCGATCCAAGAGAGGCTCAAGAGGACTTGGAGCAGCTCGCTATCATTATGGGGTCTGAGAAAAAGAGAGAGAGAAAAAAAAAAAAAAACAGGAGGAGAAAGATGCAAGCACACTCCAGAAAGCCCTGCTGAGAAATGTCTATGAGAGTTTGCCAACAGGAAGTGTGCTCGCAGGAGGAGGATGGGGCAAAGCGAACAGCGAGATGAGGAATAAACACAAAATCAGCCTGGCCTTTTGTTCAGTGTTTAAAAAAAAAAAAAAGAATCAGTATTCTGGAGCCATGAACTAAAAACAGCTATAATCTCATCCGTCAGTTACTGTTTCTACCACATGCCAAGTGCAATAGCAACTGGACAAGCAGATGAAAACTATCTTCCTGTTCTTGGGGGGGGGGTGCATGTGTACATGTGTGTGTTATGAAAGTATTTTTACGCATGTTTGTGTATGAGGCTCCATATGCACACATGTACACATGAATGTGAAGGCCAGAGGACAACCTCAGGTGCTGTTCTTTAGGCAGCATCCACTGTTTGTAGAGCACAGGGTCTCTCACAGACCTGGAGCTCACCAAGGAGGCAAGGCCCAGGAGCCTCTAGTCTCCACCTACTCAGCATTGGAATTACAAACCTGCAGCATTCATTTTCTTTCTTTTCTTTTCTTTTTTTTTAAGTGAGTGGGGACTAGAACACAGGTCTTCTTGTTTGTCAAGCAAGCACTTTACTTCCTCAGCTCTCCCCACAGCATTTTATATACGGGATTAAAGTGATCAGAAAGAGCAAATGACCTGGTCGTGTGTCTGTGGTTCCTCAAACAATAACTCCAGCCTCATGCCCAACACAGCGGGGGCATACAAGGACTTGCATCCTTCCCACCTGGTTCTGAGGCCAGTGCGCCTGTTTATGCTTCTGCACTGGGTTACACTAAGTTGTTGCAACAAGAAACCATGACAGGGGCAGCTGGTAGGAGTCTCATGCCTTAGGGAAGTCCAGTCTCCCTAGTGGCCGAAGCAGCACTCGGTGCCAGGTTGGGAATGTGAAATGCGTTATTGTTAAGCAACAGTCCACTAGAATGTGGTTTAACTTGGCCGGCTTCCTCTCTGGCATCTTCATGTATAATACTCATCCACACCAGCACCCTCTCTTTCCTTCCTACCAATCCCTTTCTTCTTCTGAACTAGTCTTCTTATTTGTGTGAGTGTGGATGTGTGCGCACACACAGCTGCATACACGTGCATGCGTGTGTGTGTGTGCACGCGCATGTGCATGTGTGCATATGTGTGTGTGCGTGTGGGGGTGGGTGTGTTCCAATACATTTAATTAGGGTTGCTTACGTGAGCATGAGGCACTTCTGAAAGCATGGGCACCCTACCAGTGGCTACACTACTAAAGAAACTACCTTCTCTTTCCTCAGCAGCAGTTAATTGCCTATAAATCCCAGACAGAACAGAGCCTCGTGAGCACCCTCCTCCACAGTGGAGACTTGAGGGGCCCAGTCCTGCACAGGTCCTGTGCCGGTAATCACAGCCATGGTGAATCTGTGAGTGCAACGGTCATGCCAGGCCTTGAAGACAGTGTTCAACAGCTTTCTGCCCATCTCACATTCTCTACGGCCCCTGTTCTGTGATTCCCCCAGTTCTTGAAGAAACGGTATCCCAACTTAGTTTATTATTTGCTTTGTGTTTGACGACTTTGAAGTGTAACAGACATGTGCTTAAGAGATTGAAAAAAGAACGCTAGAGATTAAAATTATATGTCTAGGGCTTGCAAGGTGTCTGTGTGGGTAAAGGCATCTGCTGCCGAGCTTGATGGCCTGAATGTGGTTCCAGGACCCATGTGATAAAAGGAGGGAACCAACTCCTGAAAGTTGTACTATGACTTCCACACACGTACTGTGGCATTAATTACACACACACACACACACACACACACACACACACACACACACACACACCATGCACATAAATAACATCATTTCTAATGAATAAGAACAACAAAAATCTCTAAATCAGACAGTAATGGTTTTTAACAGGTCCATTCGGAAGAGCTCCATACACAGCAAGAGCCGCCCAGAGTGTGTCTTCCTCTGTGGCTAAGTTCAAGTCCTCAAGGTGTAGCCCTAGATCTGGCCATGTTAGAATCATCTGGAAGAACCACTTACCAGCAATTCAGATTGCAGGCCCTGCCAGAGCTCAGAGTGGAAGAACACTCCGAGCCTCTTCTCTCCTGCAGTTTTACCTCCACACCACGCCGTAGACTCCAGAACTCCAGCCATCATTTATCATATCGCCATCCTGGGTACCAGCTGGCAGGTGCTGCTCTCATCCTTCTGTAGAAAGTGACTTACTGAATTTTACTTTTTTATTAAATTTATTTGTTTTTAATTCACTTTACATCCCGATTGTAGTCCCCTCCGTTGCCCCTTCCCAGTCCCATCCTTCCTCTCTTTTCCTCCCTTCCCCCTACCCTAGTCATCAGAAAGGGGAGCCCTCCTCCCCTACCATCTGACCCCAGCCTATCAAGTCTCATCTGGAGTGCCTGCATCCTCTTCCTCTGTGACCTGGCAAGGCCACCTTGTCAGGGGGGAAGTGATCAATGAAGGGGCACCAGAATCCCTGTCAGAGGCAGCCCTTGATCCTCCTATTATGGGATGCACAAGGAGACTGAGCTGCCTACCAACAACATCTGAGAGGACAGGAGCATACCATGAGGTTCTCTGAAAGACTCCACCCAGCAGGGGATCAAAACAGATGCTGAGATTCACAGCCAAACTTTGGGGCAGAGTGCAGGGAGCCTTTTGGAAGGGTTGAGGGATAGAAAGATCTGGAGGGGATAGGAGCTTCACAAGGAGATCAACAGAGCCTACAAATCTGGGCCTGGGCAGTGGGGGCAGGTATGCTGCAGAGGCTGATGCACCAACCAAGGACAATGCTTACTGAATTTTAAAGAAACAAATATGAGAAACGCTCCAGTCTTACTGTTGGGATGACGAGGTTTCAGGGAAATTAGGATGTGCCTAGGTAAGTCAGGAAACTGTGCCACCATAGAGGAATAAAACATGAAGAAGCTTGAACTGTGGGCCATCAGTAGTGGCTTTCTACTCAAGAGCAACAATATAGAACGGATAGAGGTCGGAGTAACCTGGCAGGAGAGACACTGGACAAACACTGCCTCATCAAGAGTGAAAGATGAACATCCACTATGATGAACTAGGTAACCCCATTGACCCATGATATGCTGTGAGGGGAACCATTCTTCATGGCTTCCCTTACCCATATCCACTACCCAGTCTAGTTATGGGAAAAACAAAATCAGACCAATGCCAATTAAAGGATATGCTAAACATCATTTCATCAATACATCACAAAACTCCCAAGGTCACCCAAAACAAGTCAAGGATGAGAAAATATCACAGTCCAGGAAGAGCAGAGAAGAGATGTGTCAAATAAATCTTCTGTCCCAAGTGAGATCCTGGAAGATGATACAACCATTAGATAAAACCCAAAGAGATTCAAGTCTCAACTTCATACGGAAAAACAAAAAAACCCAGAATAGCTAAAACAATTCTGTACAATAAAAGATTCTCTGAAGGAGTCTCCATACCTGATCTTAAGCTGTACTATAGAGCAACAGTAGTTAAAAGAGCATGGTACTGGCATAGCAATAGGCTGGTGGATCAATGGGATCAAATCAAAGACATAGAAATAAATCCACACACATATGGACACTTGATTTTTGACAAAAAAAAAAGCCAAATCTATGTAACTGAAAAAGGATAGTATCTTCAACAAATGGTGCTGGTCTAACTGGATGTCTACATGTAGAAAAATGCAATTGGACCTATCTTTATCACCATGCACAAAACTCAAGTCCAAGGGGATTAAAGACCTCAGTATAAAACCAGAGACAATAAATTGGTTAGAAGAAAAAGTGGAGATGAACCTAGAACACATTGGCACAGGAGACAACTTCCTGAATGTGCTCCAACAGCCCAGGCCTTAAGGACAACAATTAATTAATGGGACTTCATAAGGCTGAGAAGCTTTTGTAAGGCAGAAGACACTGTCAACAGAACAAAGTAACAGCCTACAGACTGGAAAAGATCTTCACCAACCCTACATCTGACAAAGAGATAATATCCAAAATATATAAAGAACTCAAGAAATTCAACACCACCAAACCAAATAACCCAATTAAGAAATAGGACTCAGAATTAAACAGAGAATTCTCAACAGAGGAATATCAAATGGCTGAGAAACACTTAAAGAAATGCTCAGCATCCTTAGTCATCAGAGAAATGCAAATCAAAACAACTCTTAACACCCATCAGAATGGCTAAAATCAAAAACTCAAGTGACAGCACATGCTAGCGAGGATGTGGAGAAAGGAGAACACTCCTTCATTGCTGGTGGGAATGTAAACTTGTACAGCCATTTTGGAAATCAATCTGGCACTTACCCAGAAAACTGGGAATAGGATAGGGCTTCCTCAAGACCCAGCTATTCCACTCCTTGGAATATACCCAGAAAATGTTCCATCACACAACAAAGAAATATGTTCAACCATGTTCATAGCAGCCTTACTTGTAACAGTCAGAACCTGAAAACAACCTAAATGTTTCTCAGTCAAAGAATGGATAAAGAAACTGTGGTACATTTACACTATGGAATACTACTCAGCTATTTAAAAAAAAAAAAAAAAAAAAAAAGGAAATCCTGAAATTTGCAGACAAATGGAAGGAACTAGAAATGATCATCCTGAATGAGTTAACCCAGCCGCAGAAAGACTCACATGGTATATACTCACTTATAATTGGACACTAGCCCAATAGGGATGTCCTCTGAGAGTTTTTACTTACCAGGAGATCCAGATATATGCAAGGAGTTCCTGTTGGGACTCTAGGTGAGAGAAGTATGGGAGAATGGGGAAATAGAAGGATCCAGAGGGTCCTAGAAACCTACTAGAAGAACATCATGATGGGTAGATCTGGACCTAGGGAGGTGTGCTCAAACTACTGCGCCAACCAAGGACAAGACATGCAGTGAATATTGAATCCCTACTCAGATCTAGCCAATGGACAGGACATTCTCCACAGTTGTGTAGACAGCAGGGACTGACTCTGACATGAACTCTGGTGCCCCATATTTGACCACTTCTCCTTAGTGGGGAGGTCTGGTAGCACTCAGAGAAAGGATAAGCAGGCTACCAAGATGAGACTTGATAGGCTGTGACCATATGGTGGGGGAGGAGGTCCTCTTCTGTCACAGACCTAGGGGAGGGGAATAGGGTGAAAGAGGGAGGGAGGGAGGAATGAGAGGATACAAGTGGGGGGATAACAATTGAGTTGTAATCTGAATAAATTAAATAAAAAAAATTTTAAAAGAAGAAAAAACCCAAATAGATATGGACAACATTGACCCTACTTTATAGCAATTTATCAATATCTGCTCATTAATTATAACAACTGTCCCATACTAATGTGACCTAATCAGTCAGATGAGTGTTGGGAGGAGGGGAATGTTGTAACTGTTGTAGAAATCTGAGGCCACGATAAAGTGAAATACTTATTTATTCAGATACAGGGTCTCGTGTATCCTAAGCTGCCCTGGGTCTCGCTACATTGTCATAGGATGGCCTGCCTCCACCTCCCAAGTGCTGAGATGATAGGGGTACTTTGCTTAAGCTGTGAGGTGCTAGGGGTTCTGACCCCTGAGGCCTTGCAGGTTCCAAACAGGTACTCTGCCAACTCATCAACATCCCCAACCCCTTATAATAATTTTGTTTACATAAACACATGTGTGCATTTGTCGACTAGCTATAACATTCTAACTTGAGAGATAGAGTCAGAAATCTGGTAACAAGTCCAGGAAAGTCTCCCAAGTCCTAACCCCTGACCTCCTTGCAGCCCATGAGCCACTCTCCCCTCCCATCTGAAGCCTTCTGCTGTGTGCCACAGAGGCAGGTGGAATAGTAATGATTCTTCCCTTGGGTCTGGTGCCATGGAAACATACGATGCTCATTTTCAGGACCTCACCCTGGAGCATCTCAAGCAGCTCTGCAAGTGAATCATGGGACACTGGCGGCACAGGTGTGGAGCAGCCAGACATGCCGATAGTGTGCTGGGACCACTCAGATCCCACAGCATCCAAGCTTCGGTCCAGCTCCAAGGGACTCAGGAAAGTCTCCACTTCTCACAGAGACATGCAGGTGAGTGATGGACTGGCCGTGATCTTACCAAGTTTCCAAGAGTGGGGATACAGTGGCAGCTCGCCAGGGTGTAGCTTGGAATTCTGTCTCCAAAGCCCCACCAGTCTCTTCGAAATGTTGTCAACCTGAGCTCCCACATGGAGACACCCTAGCACAGGCTGTAATTTTGCCTGGCCTAAATATGTATTTGTCTCTCTCGTCTCTTGAACCACAAAAAAAGAAAAGCATAAAAGTGGACTGCTGGCATGAACATTTTCTCACATGGTATTTTAGAAGCAAAATATATTTCAGTTCTTTTAGTAGAGCTGATAAGCCCAAAAAATAGCCTCAGTTTTCAAGCCTGCCTTTTCTTTTCATATCTTTCTCTCTCTCTCTCTCTCTCTCTCTCTCTCTCTCTCTCTCTCTCTCTCTCTCTCTCTCTCTCTCTTTCTGTGGCTCCACTTCGTTTTGCATAGCAGGGTCTGTTATTGTCCTGGAACTTAGAACACATTCTTGACTTCATGGTCAGCAAGTCTTATGCATCTTTCCTCCCAGTACTGGCATCCCAAGAGCACTCTACCACCGTTAGCTTTTTAAATTTTATTTACATGGGTTCTGGGGATCAAACATAGACCCTCACTGACTGACTGAACCCCCTCTCTGGCCCCGCCCTCCTCCATTGCCTATCCCTTTAGTGCACGTCCATTGTAGTGTATGTGCGTGCTCGGACAAGACCACAGTTTGCACGTAGCCCTCTGCCAGGTCAGGCTCATTGAGTTTTGTTTCAGGCATACTGGGTCCCCTGACTCTGCAGCAGAGGCAGGCCAGGGGAGGTTCCCAGGGAAAAGAGACCCCATCAAGTTACAGTCTGAGCTTGCAGTAAGGCCTTCCTCTCCTCCTCCAGCATGACAGGGAGGCAGACTTATTGCTAAAGGGGACCACTCATCAGGATGCTGACATTCACAGGGCCAGCCTCTGGAGGAAGGATTCCCGTTCTGCGGCTTGGAGAAATGAGGCCATTAGCCTTTCCTCAAAGAAGACACATTTTTAAGGATCTGTCCCAACTCGGAGGCTGCAGTCCTGTCACACAGTGATTGGTGCCCTCTCCACACCCCATGTGGGACTCTCTTTTTCTATGAGTCATTAGCCAGGATGAAGTGCTCAAGGAGCTTTTAAAGGGAACTTTTCTGTGCCATTACTGTCCCCCATGGAGGGGCATTAACCCAGAAAGCCGCCTTCCCAGAAAGAAACACCCTCTTTCTCTCTGTCTGAAGGAGGAAATAGGCATGTGGAGTGTGACTTCATGTCAGCGGCTGTATCATCTAACACAATTCCTTCCTTTACCCATCCCCCCTCCCCCTCCCCCACCGAATGCTTACAAATAACCAGTTTCCAATTACTAAATCAGATGCAAGCTTATGGCAGGGCAGAGTGAACACATGATTTGCTTTTGATGAGACACATGCCTAACCTCCTCTCCCAGACGACCCGTCTCCTTTGGCAGTCCGCAGTGTGCTCTTTAAGAGGCAGTGGGGAGGAACGTCTTCATAACACTAGGGGATGCTGGCTTCCACACAGAGTGTAAAGATTGAACTGTGCCATTTCCATTAACTGTGATGACAGGCATGTTACTGAGTCCTCTTGCTGAACTGCAGATTTCCTGCCGAGCCTGCTGAGGGAACGGGAGTTAAAGAATGCGGGCAGCATTGATTATGTCCAAGGGACAATGTGTGACAGGAACCCCCATCAGCTGCAACAGAGTCTGACAGCAGCACGGGGGGCTGTGATAAATGGAACAAAGGGATCCCCTCTTTTCACCTCCACGCTGTCAATCTAGTACTCTGTCTCCAAAGGAAAAAGAAAAAAAAAAGGCCAATGCCCACAGCACGCGACCTGGACCACTTGCTTCAGAGAAGCTCCCAAGGCCTGTCTTTCACAGCCAATGCTTCTAGAGGTAAGTAGATATCTGAGGAGACTAGCAGATGGCACACACAGGGGTGCTCCACCGTCTCACTCTCGTTGCTGGCCAGTAGGCAGGCATCACCTGTGCTTCCTGCCTCGCACTGAATGGTCTCTGTTCTAAGACAAGCATGGTGGTAAATGCCTATAACCTCCAAACTGGGAACATTAAGAGACAGGAGGATTGCAGGTCTCAGGCCAGCCTGGGAGACATAGTGAGACCCTGTCTCGAAACTAAATTCAAATAATGAGATTTTAAAAAGGGTCTCCATTGTTTACTTCCTATGAGAAGTAAAAGAATGCTCTGCTTTAGTGAGGACTCTTTTCTTCCCCCTAGATAATACTTGTTAGGTGTGATATCCATTCTGTTCATAAATTTTTCATGTTGGTTCACTGAGAACCTGGCCCTGACTTCCCTCAAAGACAGACAGTGCCAGTGACGTGCAAGTATAAGATAAAATCATCCCCCCCCGCTTCCTCCGCCCCCCCCCCGCCACCTGTACACCACCCCTCCGTCCCCCACCTGCAAGTTAGTATGGTCACTGTTTTATCACAGCACCAGGGGAGAAAATGAGGGCAATTCCTTACTTAGCGTCTTACGCCAACACATGATTGTACATGCATGTGATTAAACATCCGATGCATTATGGGGAGGGACATGCATAGTGCAGGAAATGTTACCTAACCTGAAAACTGTCAATCAAAATAGAGACCCACCCAAACTTCATCCTCAGTAACCAAAGCTTTCTTTCCCTCCATAAAAGAAAGCCCCAAACTACAACCAAGACCTTTGAGTACCCTTATGCGGCCTACTGTAGATATTAGGTGCTTTCCTGTTGCTGTGGTAAAACAGTATGTCAAAGGCAACGTATAAAGAACGGGTTTATTTAAGCTTATGGTTCTGGAAGAATCAGAGTCTATCCTCGCAACCATGGCAGCAAGTAGCAGGCACAAGGGCAGGAACAGAAGCTGAGAGTATACATCCTCAAACACAAGTGTGAAACAGAGAGAACCAGCAGTTGTACAAGGTTCAACCTTCAAAGACGGCTTCCCATACCACCCCCTCCCACCCTCCAGTGACACACTGCCTCCATCAAGGCTCCTGTCTCTCTTTTTTTTTTACTTATTTAATTAATTTATTCAGATTACAACTCAATTGTTATCCAATCACTTGTATCCTCTTGTTCCTCCCTCCCTCCCCGCTTTCACCCTATTCCCCTCCCTTAGTTCTATGACCGCAGGGGACCTCCTCCCCCACTATATGGTCATAGGCTATCAAGTCTCATCTTGGTAGCCTGCTTATTCTTTCTTTGAGTGCCACCAGGCCTCCCTACCAAGGGGAGGTGTTCAAATATGGGGCACCAGAGTTCATGTCAGAGTCAGACCCCACTCTCCACATAACTGTGGAGAATGTGCTGTCCATTGAAGGCCGCTATCTCTTAACCCTCCCAAACAATGCTACCAAACAGGGACCAGGTGTGTAATCCGAGCCTATGGGCAGCTTTGTCATTCAAACTACCACATCCACAGTCACTCTTGACAGTGAATCTGAACATTCGTTCACTTTGCTACGAATAAAACGTCCTTGCTGCTCTGCAAGCCTGGGTGAGCCTTTGTTTAAGATCCGTGAATGAAAGGTCAAGAAACTGTGAACACCAGCGTATACCCCAACCACAGTAACAAAGGCATGTGTCGCTGTCCAGATGGAGATACTGTGCCTTGATCCTGACTGTAAACCGTCCCATTTGATGCCAGGTTTGGTGATGAGAACAGGAAGTGGGAACTGGACAGGCACTCAGGAAAGGTACCCCAGAAGCAGCAGCTCCGGAAATGTCTTTTTTACTGTACTCACTGGATAGCAGAAATGCTAGAAATATTTGGGTGCTCTGATATCTGACCTGGTTCATATAGGCCCCCATGAGGGTCTAGTGGGTCTGCTTTCCTTCCTTCCTTCTTTCCTTCCTTCTTTTTTCTTTCTTTTCTTTTTGTATCTTTCTTAGGATGCTGGCAGGAAACTAGGTACGCTTTTTCTAGCACAATGGGCGTCCATTTCCTTTAAAGCTCCCATCACAACCATGCTGCTGCCTGCTACCATAAGGCTGGCCTCCTGATGGCTAACTCAAACAACATGATTCTTCCTCCTCTGTTCTCCATTACACTCACGTGGGCAGTTGCTGAGATTTGCAGTTTATCTGCCCTTTAGGGCCCTGGCTTCCCAACATCAGTGGCTCTTGCCTGGTTGAAAGCGTCTCTATGTACATAAACCTCAAGGCATCTCTACTCAAAGGCATTGTGGGGAATTTGGTTCTTCACCGCTGCCTCTAGGACCTGACGTTTAGAAACACAGTTTGTTAAGAGAGAGAAAGGAGCTCCAAGATTGGAAGTGCCCCGGAGAGAAGTGGGCCAGGGAACTTGGGAAGGTGCTGAACTCAAATATCCTGAGCAGAGAGAGTTAACTCCCTTATTGGTTCTCCGCACAGCTCGAGCCTTCTAAGACATTTGGAAACCGTGGACTTTTCTTGCGCATGCTCTGACCCTTACATGTACTTTCCAGTCTTCCTGCCACTGGCGTCTTTCATTTGTTAATATTGATGGCCCTCTTCCCGCCCAACTCCCTTGCCACATGTACACCAAGGCCGAGAGGTCCAAGTGGAGGGGCTTTTGTTCCTGTGGGGTTCGGGGTAAATTCTTGTTTACCTCCCTATAGTGCGGCACACAAGCTGTGATCCTAAGAGCCTCAAGTTCGTTACATAACTCTGACTTAATCAAGAGCACCTAAGTAGAAATGTGAGTGGACAAATGGCTGTTGATTAAGGTTGACTCGATGGAGAACGCCATGAAATCTGTGTGTTAAGATTAACTTTAGCTCTTTATGTTCATTTCCTTCCCGCGTGGGAACAAGCCAGAAGTGTAATAAAGCCAGGGTCGTTGTGCTACTATTAGGCTAGATAGGGAAGCGAATTTCTCTTCACGATCAGAACCAAGACGACAACAAGGAGAACTGGAGGCTATTTTTAGTTTCTATGACTGCACCAGGGAGAGGAATTTTAGTTTCTGCGCCTTGCTTTGGGAAGGAAAAATGAGCAGGTAGAAGAGGGCGAAGAAATGTCAGAGGGAAACAACGCTGCTTTCTGAGGTCTGCTTCTGAGGTGTGCCAACACTGTAACAAGATGACCTTTCACCTTTACTGCTCTGGAGCTGTTCAAAGGCAGCTCCAGGAACCAATAATAAAAGGCGCACTGCTTTAAAGAAGATTGTTCATAGTTCTAGTCACTGAAGAAATATAAAGTGCTCTGGGAATTATAAGCGAGGAGCTACAAATGAAAGGCAAACACACGCGCGCGCGCGCGCACACACACACGCACACACACACAGAGGCAGAGTTTCTTGGGCAGAGGCTTATTTCAAGGAGATAGAAAGAAAATGTTCCTCTTTTTTTCTTTTTTCTTTTCCTTCTTTCCTTCTCTCCCCCCCCCCCCAGGCCCCCCACCCCACCCCACCACCACCTTTTATTTTAATTTTTTGAGAAAGGGTTTCTTTGTGTAGCACTGCTGTCTTAGAACTCTCTTTTAGGACAGGGTGGCCTCGAACTCACCTGTCTCTGCCATTGTGCCCCACCATGCCACACTGGGCAGCCCTCCTTATTCCTTATCAAGCCAGCTTGAGCCAGTAGAGGCTTGGAAACTGGTACATGTTTCAAGATATGCTGACTCTAGAAAGATGGGACTATGGGTCATCTAAAATAGGTTACATCACAGCCTTTTCACCCAGGTTCCCTTTGTCCCTCATTTCAAAGCCACTCTGCCTAGAACTACTGCTTCAAATCACCTCCTCCCCATTTCCCCTCCATAAGTTGCTAGGAGTCACCTCAGGACTCTCTCACTTATTACAGAGCAATGGGTTTTTCTGGTGGCCTTTTGCAAATACGACACCACAAATGTTGAAAAGCCTAGCATTGTCAAATAGCCATTGAGGGGTAGAGCACCCTCCAACCTGGACTGTCCTGACACAAGACACTGGCCCTCTTATAAAGTGCACACATTATCAGAGTGAACGCCTAAGTGGGTGTCTAACTGTATATGCTTGTAAGCTACCAATGTGCCACACCTCTGCGGAGCAAGGAAGCACACCTGGAAGAAAGTCTCTTCCCATGTGTTCTCAGTTTGTGCACATCAAAGGCCAGTGAAAAGGTGTGAACAGCAGCCCAGGAAGTCTGGGTATTTCCTAGTATGCAGTTAAAAATAGCTTCAAAAGTCCAATAACTCAACAGCTTCTCTTCTGTGGTACAATGGAAGATGATGGTCAGACTCCAAGAAGTACAAGATGTAAACCAGTTCTTGCATAGATTGCCCAGAGGGCAAGCAGAAAATATGAGAGCCAAGGCAACGCATGCTCATAATCAAAAGTCTGCATCCACGTGAACCTCAGCATTGCCTGTATCCATCATGGCACATCAAGCCCCATCCTTTAATCTTTCTCAAACTGTTTTTCCTTGCTTGCAATATGAAAATTGTGATAACAAATCTTTCCTAGGTTGCTGTGGAAATAAAATTAAGGAGTTGATGTAAAGCTCTCAGCATTCCACATGGCACTGAATAAATGCAGGTGGCTACGGGCGACAAATAGATTTATATGATAAAAATTAGAAAGGAAAACTGCCAAGAAGTGGTACCCAAGTGTATTTGTGAGTGCTTAATGTGAGTCTGAATCTGTTAGGCTGAAAGGGAATGAGGCCTTCTGTGATGGAGAGCCTCAGCGTAGTTGGTGGCTTATGAGATGGCGAGGTTTCATTGTTAACGTAGGCTTGAGTCACTTGGGCTGTGAGGGGCTGTCTAGGTCAGGTTGCCTGTGGGCATGGCTGTGAGGGACAGTCCCGGATATTAACTGATGGGGGGAAGCCTGCCTGAATGTGAGTGCCTCCGTTCCCTAGGTTTGCATCCTGGACTGAGTAACAGAGGAGAGAGAATAGAGCATAAGCTTACATTGTCAATTCCCCCTTGGCTGTTAACTCTGAACTTGACAAACTGCTTTAAGTTCCTGCCTTGACTTCCCTGAAACGATGGACTGTGGCCAGGAATTGTAGGCAAAATTCTTCCCTTAGAGGTGCTTTTGCCAAGTGATGTTCATCACACCAACAAGATTGAAACTAAAGCAGTTGGTTGCACTAACACACACACACACACACACACACACACATACACACAAGGGGTGTGTGTAAAGGAAAGCAGGGAGAACGGAGGAAGAGAAGAGTGTGGTGTTCTTTGAGCATTCCGAGGGAGAGTTAATAAGAAGGGGTTGGGAGGGAAGGAAACCGCCACTGAGCGGCAGAAATGTTTCCACTAGGTACCCACATCTTCACCACGGTCCAACAAAGCACATCAGTGCTCTGTGCTAGTGAGAGCTGCCCTTGGAGAGAAAGTCTAGTGACTAGTGATGCTTTCCTAAAGACAGAAGCCAGAAGGAAAGCTGAGAAGGCCAAAGAAGGGTGGCACAAATCCTCATGGCAGCAGATTGTAGCTGACATCTGTGTAACCGAAGCTGTGTGCCCCCTTTCTTTTGGCTGTTTCTTATAGCTGTGTCATACCATCTAAGTCTCCCAGATTCTCAATTTAGTCATTTGCACATGTGCAAAAGGTCTTCATTCTTTTTTTAGCATTAACCATAGAGGAATGAAATCTTCACCTTGTGGACCTCAGAGGCTTTCTCTCATTGAAACAGAATAACACAAATGTGTATGTCAGTGCTGGAGAGAAAGCTTCTGCACAGCATACAGATTTGAGTTTGGATCTCAGCACTCCGGCAGTGGGGTGGCACACAGAGGTAGGAGAATCCCTGAAGGCTTGCAGGTCATTTACCCCAGTGCACATAGTAGCAGCAAAGGAATAAAAAACAGATCTTGCTTCAAACAACTTGAAAGGTAAAGAGTGGTACCAATACTCAAGTGGCTTGGTATGCAGCATGTTCATACACACATAAATGCACACACGCATGCATACACACACACATACACATACATAAGACGAGAGAGAGAGAGAGAGGAGAGAGAGGAGAGAGAGAGAGAGAGAGAGAGAGGGAGGGAGAGAGGGAGAGGGGGGAGGGGGGGGAGGGCGGATAGAGCAAGAGAGAAAGAAACTGTTGTGGATAAGAAAAATATCTCCTTCCCCCCACCTCTCCTCCCTCCTCCCTCCTCCTCCTCCTCCTCCTCCTCCTCCTCTTAAGGACCAATTACCAATCAAAGAATGATAACTGCAAAATTCATTGTGGGGAACCAATAGGTTTATTGGCTTCACTCACAGAGCGTCGGTAAGAAGTGTATGTGGTCCCAAAGCAGCTGTACTGGGAAGTCTTTATCAGACACGGGTGATAGCTTTTTCGTAGTATAGATGGATGAAACTTCTCTCAGTTACCTGTTCCAGAATCATGGCACCCACAAGATGCCAAAGCCATGAGCAGTTACAGCAGAGTTGCGTACCAGTGAACGACTGGACACCCCAGGGAGTGTCCACTGGCCCTTTCCCATCTTTTTCCTCTGTGAGGGACTGTCAGTACTCAACAAGCCCAGTCCTGAGGGGCACTTGCAAGTATGCACACTTGATCAGATGGGGATGGCAGCTGTCTTGTTCAGAGGACCATGAATGATTTTTAAACAGTTTTCCCATCTAACAAGAACAGACCTCGGTGTGAAGATACATGGCAGGGGTAGAGCTTTGCTCACAAGCGCAAGTTTAACCTATGAAAGCCTTTAAAGGCGCACAGTATGCACACTGTACTCTGGGGGTTGGTATTTGTAGTAGAAATGAGCATCTAACATCTGTGGGGCTCAAAGCAAGGGTTGCAGGTGGAAGCCCATGAATCACATGACCACATGCCTGAAAAGGATATGCAGTCATGAATACTAGTTCTGTAATATATGTTCTGTTTTCCTCCTTGAGAGCATGCCTTCATATCAGCCCCGGGTGTGTCTTACGGTTACTATTGCCTTGATGCGTGACCAAAAGCAAGGGAAGGGGAGTGGGTATTTGGCTTCCACATTGGAATCCATCACTGAGGAAGTCAAGGCAGAAACTCAAGCATGGCTAGAACCTGGAGGCAGGAGCTGACGCAGAGGCCATGGAGGGGTGCTTCTTATAGGCTTGTCCCTTTTGATTTGCTCAGCCTGCTTTCTTACAGATCCCAGAACCACCCTCCCAAGTGTGGTCCCACCCACAATAGGCTGAGCCCTCTCCCATAATTACTGATTTTGGAAACGCTCTACAGTCTTGCCTGCACCAAGATCTTTTGGAAACATTTTCTCAAAGTTTTCTCCTCTTTAACACCATAAAACCAGCCAGCACGAGGTAATAAGATTAAGACTCAGAATCCTTTGATTCTTTGGAGTTCTGTACCTGGGCACAAAGTTAGAGGATACAGTCCTGGGTCCCCACCTCCCTTGGGATCTGAAGCTGCCCTCCTCTCCTGAACAGCTCCAACCTACACCAGGACCAAGATTATGCAAGCTCAGAACATCCAGTCCACCTTACTGGAACCCATCCTGCCGCAGCCACCCTTCAGCTTCCTGTCAGGCACACATGGGTGTGACAAGTCACTCTCATGGGTACAGACCTTAGCCAGGGGCTCCCCCAGGCCAGAAAGAGGCCTTAGATTTATGAAAAAAAAAACTCACCAGCCCCAAGTGGAAAGTGTCATGGGCCCATATGCCTCTTGTGGCATGGAAAAGGCTAGGTGGACTAAGGCACGTGTAGGGCTTCAGAAGGCTTGCCCGATCAAGCCTTACTCTCTGGCCATCCTCACCGAGATTACTGGCTTTGGATCACGTGACTGTGATGGCTAGTGTGATGGTCAATGTGACAGTGTCTAAAGTCAATGGGGGGTGGGGGAGTGAGTCCCATTGAGGGGTTTTCTTCATCAAGTTGTCCTGTGGGCATATGTGTGGGGACTTGATTGCATTCATGAACTGTTGTAAGAAGGCTCATCTTCATTTGTGCATAGGACCATTTCATAAATCAGACGTGTAGTCTTCTACATGTGAGCTCGTGAGTCCCACTCAGGGCAAGCACACAGGAAAGATATCAAGTTTCCTCCTTGTGAGACAGCCAGGGTGGTGCTGTGTGCACTGTTAGGGGGATGGTGTGGAGGAGCGGGATCTGCGGGGACGGGAAAGTGCTCTTGGGACCGGCCTCAGGAGGCTATGACAAGGGTGCAGGGCTGAAGGCACAGGCACACTCAGGGGGTCAGCGGTCAGCAGCATGAGGTGGAGCCAGGATGTGCTTGTGTAGAGAAAGCCAAAGGACATAGGTGTCTGTAGGCCCTGAAAAGATCGTCTTGTGGCCATCCTTGCTCTGTATTATGTAGTTTGGGCCCAGCTAAACAATATAAGGTGACTGTGCACACACAAGCACACCACACACACACACACACACACACACACACACACACACACACCATAACTGTGATGGCTTCTGTGAGTTGTCATCTTGATAATCTAAAGTCACCTGGAGAAGGGAGTCTCAATGGAGGATTGTCTGTATCAAGTTGCCCTGTGGGCATTATTTGTAGGACGTTGAATTAAGTTCATTAACTGCTGTGGGAAGACTCCTCTTTTATTCTTTTTTTATTATTAAATATTTTTATATACACATTTATATTACTACACATATATACAATAAACTACATACAGCAAGAAGAACCACGAAACAATCAGGAATTATGTAAATGTTACATTCATAGTGTTTTGGCTATTTGTATTTGACAGCCTTGAAGAAAATATCTTTCCTATCTCAGTGCCTCTAAAATTCTAAATGTAAATCAATATCTATCATGTCTCATCTCTATCAACTTGAAACATCTATCTAGACCAAAAAACATCTTAACCCCTAAATAACTAAGCTTATTTGTAAAACTAAACCATCTGGTCTTCAACCCTGTCAGAGACTTGAGAAGGAGTAAAATGAGTTACCTGAGTGTACAAGAAGGCTCATCTTTATTGTGCATAGGACCCTTCCATATCTCTCTCTCTCTTTCTCTCTCTCTCTCTCTCTCTGTGTGTGTGTGTGTGTGTGTGTGTGTGTGTGTGTGTGTGTGTGTGTGTACTAGGTGTTCACTTGTTTTGACACAAGGCCTCTTACCGGCTTGGGGACACACCTGTAAGCAATGGTAGCTGGCTAGCATGTCACCTGTCTCTGCATCCTCAGCTCTGGGGTTACAAGCATCTGCCGCCATATGTAATATTTGCCACATGGGTTTGGGGACCTGAACTCAGGCTTCCAATGTTTGTGTAGTAGCTGACTTACCGACTAGGCTGTCTCTTTTTTTTGCCCTGTGAATTGAACCCAGAAGCTTGCACACACTAAGTCAGTACTATAAGCACCAGTCTAGAATTCAGTCTGCCTAGGATGCTCTGCTTGATTCTGAGGTCTGATCACCCTTGATTTACATGCTGTCTCTGATTTATGGTGTTGGGTCATATAGAAGCTAAATGCAGGCAGAGTTATTTTATCCTGGCCAGAACTGGAAACTCATGTCTTATCTTTTAACTTTGTTTATGGCATCATGTGAGACATTCAAATTGTCATTTAAATTACCACTCTTCCATTTTATGACTTTTAAAGGCATTTTATGTCTATTTAAATATCCCTGCCTATGCAATGTGTCTATTTAAGAAAAATGTCTACATAAAGTCTCTTCCAATATTATAAATATATTTGCATATTTTTATTTAATAGCTTTATGGTATACATGTGCATAAAATATATATAAAGTAATTTTGCTAGAGACTTTTTTTATATATCCTAGTTTTATTCTTCTTAAACTTTAGGAGTTGAAATTTTTACTACAGGTAGTTAATTGTCCCTAAACTTGGTTGCATAGATTTTTCACCATTGATTATAAAAGTCATATTTGTTATGGACTGAAGGTATGAGTGTCTGTTTTAAGGAAGCTCTGCTGTTTATCTATTTAATTCATTCTTTTTTTTTTTTTTCTATATTCGATCATTTCAGCTGCTGTTTTTGAATACTCTATTTTCCAGATAAATGTCATGATTATATTCCCTGGCTTATCAGGATGTTTTCAACACTTTGCTGAGCTGGGATGGGTTTCATAGGCAATGGTGGCCCAGGCCTAACAGCTTTAAAGCAGCAAAATTTCTCACATAAAAATGAGCCCGTTTAGCTATATCTCTTCATGACTTTTCAAGATATTTTATGGGATTCTCATGAAACGTTTTGCATTTATAATGAGGTTTATTTCCGTTTTTACAGATTCTGTTGCTGCTGAACTTGAGGCACCCCTCTGGTGCACTTACTAATAACGTGTCGTTATGATGGCACAGGAGAACTGTCGCTTTCTTCTGTCCATTGTACCTTCACAGGATTCTCCCAGGATGCCTGATTGTGGGCTTGCTCGTATTCGTTTGTCTGTGATGGCCTTTTGTGGAGGTTGGAAGCATCTTGGCTATGTCCTTGATCTAGTTAGCTTTCGTTTCCAACTTGAAACAGCTCATGGTCTTTTGAGGAGAAAGCCTTTGTTGAGGAATTGCCTGGATCAAATGGGCCTGAAGCCCCATGAATGGACTTGTCTTTATTATCAATTGATCGCCTCATTGTAGGTGGCACTCTCCCTAAACTGGTGGTCCTGGGCTGTATAAGAAAGCCAACTGGGAGCTGGAGAGATAGATGGCTCAGCAGTTAAGAGCATTGTCGGCTCTTCTAGAGGTCCTGAGTTCAGTTTCCAGCAACAACATTTTGGATCATAACCAACTATACTGGCATCGATACCCTCTTCTACCGTGCAGGTGTACATGAAAACTGAGCACTGTGTGTATAAAGACTAAAATAATGAAGCTTTAAAAAAAAAAATAAGAAAGAAAGAAAGAAAGCTGGCTAAGAGTGAGCTGAGAACCGAACGAAAGCAAGACAGAGCATGCGCCAGCAAACGGCATTCTTCCTTGGTTTCTGGTCTTAAGTTCCTGCTTGAGCTCCTGCCCTGACTTCCCTTGATATGGACCGTTTGACCCGGAAGTGTAAGCCAAATAAACCTTTTCCTCCCTGAGTTGCTTTTGGTCGGAGTGTTTTATCACAGCAATAGAGATCAATAAACAAACAGCAGTGGCACTCAGTCTTGACTGGGAGGCTCAGTGACAGGCTGCCTAGGAAGGGTGCCAGTGTCTTATGTTGTGGGAAGAAAAGGCAGGACGTGAGGCAGCTCAGGGATACAGACATCGTGACAGCTTGAGGCAAGGCAGGCCAACCCCCTTCCACAAAATTCTCCAAGCTCAGCCTACTTTTTTGGCTGTGGGTCTCTACATCTGTTTCCATCAGACGCTGGATGAAGCCTCTCAGAAGACAGTTATGCTAGGCTCCTGTCTGCAAGCATAGGAGAGTTTAATAGTGACAGGGGTTGGCTCTCTCCCATGGGGTGGATCTCAACGTGGGCCAGTCATTGGTTGGCCATTACTTCAATCTCTGCTCCAAATTTACCCCTGCACTTCTTGTAGGTGAGACAAATTTGGAGTCGAAGGTTTTTTTGGGTGGGTTGGTATCCTCCCTCCTCCACTGAGAGTCCCACCTGGCTACAGGAAGTGGAAACTTCAGGCTCTTGAACCCCCTCCTGCTAGGAGTCACTCCCATAGACTCCTGGGAGCCTCCCCTGTCTCAGGGATTCACACACACACACACACACACACACACACACACACACACACACACACACACTGATTTCTGTCCTCTCTCCTGGTCCTCCCTCTAACACCCCCTCTACTCTCCCCACACCTAATCCCCACCCCTGTTACCATCCCCACCCCCTCACCTCACCCACCCACTTCCATCCTTCCATCTACTTCAGATGTCTATTTTATTTCCCCTCTGACTGAGAATGAAGCATCTTCCCCTGGGCCCTCCTTGGCTTCTTCGCATCTGTGGATTGTGGCACGGTTATCCTGTACTTTATGGCATGGGATGGGATGGTATGAATGCATATCAGGCTTGTCTTTCTAGGCCTGGGTTACCTCACTTAGGATGATCTTTTCTAGTTCCATCCATTTGCCTGCAAATTGCACAGTGTCTTTGTTTTTAATAGCTGAGAAGTATCCCACTGTATAAATGTACCACAATTTCTTTATCCATTCCTTGGTTGAGGGACATTTGGGCTGTTCCCAGTTTCTGGCAATTACGAATAAAGCTGCTATGATCATAGCTGAGCAAATGTCCTTGTGGTATGGGGAAGTATCCTTTGGGTATATGCCCAGGAGTGTTGTAATTTTTGTCTTGAGGTAGCACTATTCCTAATTTTCTGGGAAACTTCTAGATTTCCACACTGGTTGTACAAGTTTGCACTCCCACCAGCAATGGAGTAGTATTTCCCTTTTCCACACCCTTGTCAGTATTTGCTGTTTTTTATCTTAGCCATTCTGATGGGTGATAGGTGGAATCTCAGAGCTGTTCTGAGTTGCATTTTCCTGATGACTAAGGATGTTGAGCATTTCTTTAAGTGCTTCCCGGCCATTAGTAAGTCCTCTGTTGAGAATTGTCTGCTTAGCTCTGTATTCCATCTTTTAATTGGGTTATTTGGTTGTTTAACAACTTCTTATACAGGACACCAACAGCTCAGACACTAAGATCAACAGCTAATAGGTGGGACTTCATGAAACTGAAAAACTTCTAAAAAGCAAAGGACACTGTCAATAGGACATCAGCCTTCAAAATGGGAAAAGATATTCACCAATCTTACATCTGACAAAAGGCTAATATCCAAAATGTATAAAAATTTCATCAATATTTCTGATGCATAGAAAACAGACAGAGTGAGGGCAGACATAGGGGGATTATTGGAGCTCGCCAGCCAGCTAGCCTCATCTACTTAGGGAATTCCAGGCCAATAAGAGACCTTGCCTCAAAAAACAAGGTGGACAACAAGCAAAGAACAACAACTGAAGTAGTCCTCTGGCCTCTGCATGCATGCCCGCAGGTGTGCGTGCACACACACACACACACACACACACACACACACACACACACACACGAAAATGTCTGTCTTGTTTTCTAGTGTTACAAATGTAATTTCCTATTTGGGGGCAGCTTGAAATGATTTAGTGGATAAAGGTTACCTAGTTCCAAGCCTGAGAAAACTGAGTTGTATCTCTGGGACCCACAGCGTGGAGGGACAGAATCAACTTCTTCAAGTTGTGTATTGGGTTATGTGTGTGCTCATACACACATGCATATACACACAATAAATTTGTACATACAGATTATGCAAGTTTGTACACAATACAAAATAAATTAAAATAAAATAAAAATATGTTCTAAAATGTTATTGTTGGGTGGCAATTCTAGGATGCTGGGGGGGAAATGGGTGACAAGCTTGCTCTCTCTCACTTCTAGGGAGCTGAGAGGAATGTGAGTGGGGAAAGTTGCTCCCTCTATTCCCTGTGTGTATGTTTCCTCCTAAGCACATGTTTGTATCTCACGGTTGATGTGTCTGTATCCACATCTAGGACATGTTGCCTTCCATCCTGCCTCTCACCAAAATGCCACCTGTTGGAGAAGAAAGTTCCTTAAACTATGCTGTGGTCATTTAACTTTGTCAATGTCAGACAATCTAGAACTACAGAGGAGATGAGCTTAGGCTTGTCTGTGGGGATTATCTAGATTAACCTCACTGAGGTGGGAAGACCCGCTTTAAATGTGGGTGGCACACTTCCACAAAAATGAGACTCAGACTAAATAAAAAGTACAGAGCTAGCTTAGTGACAATATCCAGCTCCCCCTGCTCCCTGTTGGCGGGTGCAAAGTGACCAGGCACCTCACACTCTGGCCTCCAGGCCGTGCCTGTCATGATGGACTATGGCCAGGAGCTATGAGGAAAAGGAAATCTTTCCATCTTACATGGTTCTTATCAGGTATCTGTCATGACCGTGAGATAAGTTACCAATACATACACCAAGCTCACAACCTGCCTCCACTATATGGCTCAATGGGCTATGCATTTTCTAAAGTGCTTGTGCAAAATGTAAAAGTCTAGCTGCATGCATCAGATAGTGCCATTTCTGTTAAAAGCCCAGTCCCTCGGGGTGACATTAATAGGCTAAGTCTATGTCATTAATGAAAATGCTTGAACCAAGGAAATTAAGCAGAATGGTATAATACACCTTTATGTATCTATCACCCATTTGAAACAATTACTAAACATTTTCCTCTTATTCTGCCAGTTTGGGCTTGATTGTTTCTAAGCATGTGCATAGCAAAAATGCACTCGAAATCAACACTGTAATGAGTCAGAGGTATTTCTGGCCTTGTTTGCCTGCAACTCCAGTGAACGCTGAGATGCATAGCTCATATGCAAGATGTAGATTATGCACTACAGGGGTTTTATTGTGTATGCAAAGAATATTTTGCCTTTCTTGGTCCATCTATATCTTCCATCATCCCATCTTTCCATTATTATCACTGTCATTATTATCATGAAAGTGGTTTTTATTTTTATGTACATATATATAGAAAGACATACATAGTGGCATATGCAAATCTTAGCCAAAACTGTCTGTTGCTGTGATAAAATATCGGGACAAAAAAAAAAAAAACAACTTAGGGAGAAAAGGTTTACTTCTGTCTCAAAATTCCAGGTTACAGAGCACCGTTAACAAAGAAGTCAAGGCATCAGGAATGTGAAACAACTAGTGGCATCCCACCCACAGTCAAGAGCACAGAAAGGTAAGTGTGTGCATGCAAAACATACAGTTCAAGAGTCCCTACCTAGAGAGTGGTGCTGCCCATAGTGGGCTGGATCTTCCTGCATAAATCATCTTAGCTAAGACAGTCTCCTACAGACACGCCTGTAGTCTACCTAAAGTAGACAGTACTACATTGAGAGCGCCTTCCCAAGTGGTTCTAGGTTGTGAGATGTTGAAAATTAAAGCTAAGCAACACACCTCAAAGCTTAGAACTTTGCTGTATTTCTACAAAGTTTCCCTTATTCTTTCTGGTGCGTCCCTAAATCCCTGCAAGCATCCATTATTATAATCATTTCCAATGTGGTGTACTAGTTTCTCGTGGATTTATCTAGAACTTTATGTACGTGGACATCACAGCATTTTCTGTCTTGATCTGCGGTCTGTGGGGTTTCTCTCTGTTGAGCTGTGCCCTGAGTAAACTGTTTCTCTTCCCATGTTGTACTGATTGTGGTGGTTTTAATAGGAATACTCCCCTGCCCCCGCAATGACTCGTGTTTGAAGGCTTGGGCCATAAGGAGTTGCACTATTAGGAGGCGTGGCCTTGTTGGAGAAAGTGTGTCATTATGGGATGGGCTTTGAGAGCTCTTATGCTCAAGCGACACCCAGTGTGACACACAGTCTCTTTCTGTGGCCTGAAGATCAAGATGTAGAGCTCCCAGCACCACGTCTGCCTGCATGCTACCATGCTTCCCGCCATGATGAAAATGGACTAAACCTCTGAAACTGAAAGCCAGACCCATTAAATGCTTTCTTTTATGTGAGTTTCCATGGTCATGGTGTTCTCTTCACAGTAATAAAACCCTAACTAAGACAATGCTCTATACATTTTGTCCATATTTTGACATTTATGAAAAAAACACTGTGATATTTATCTGCTACTAATTGTTAGATGGACATACACGTTCATTTCTTCTATATAATGGCTAAGAGCGGAGTGCCGTAGTCAAAGAATGAAGGCATATTTAAGTTCTCTGACACATTAGTCAGTGCCTTCTGCTGTTGTATTTTCTCATGAACCAGAACATTCCCTACTTACATCAGAAATATTATGTCATTTAACTATGCTGGCTTCTCTCCTATCTATCAAGATGTGATGTGGCTAGGTTTCTTGGTTTGGACCTTCTATGATACAATAGAGGCACTGGCTGTGATTTTTTTTTTTAACACTTACTTGCCGACTGGTAAAGATGTTTTTGCATGTGTCTATGGGCCATTGCAGCACCCCAAGTTGCGTAGTGGTTGGCCAAGTATTCAGCCATTTGCAATGTAAGCATTGTTTTATTTAGTTTCTTAAGTTCCTTACATAGTCTTCAAACTCTGTCAGAGATGTTTTCTCTGAGTATTTTGTCTGAGTCTTGTCATTTCATATCCCTAATAATATCATTTACATGACATCAAATTAGCTGTTCTTTTGTTCTTTGCTTATATTAACTTTTGTGCCCACATAGAAATCTGTGTTTATTCAAAGCCACAAAATACTTCCCAATACGTTCTTCTAAAATCTTTATAATTTTGTTTTATATAATAATATAGATGATTCATCTGGTTTTTTTCTTTTTCTTTGATGATATTTTTATTTAATCTTTGAAAATTTCATACATATATACAATATTATTTGTTGTAGTTAGTTTTCTGCTTCTGTGACAAAACCTTCTGACCAAAAGTTTATTTTTGCTCACACTTCCAGTTCACAGTGCACTACAAATGGAAGCCAGGATGGGAACTTAAGCAGGAACCTGAAGCAGAAACCATGGTAGTACGCTGCTTACTGACTCATGCACTGGCTTACGCTCAGCAGTTGTCCCATATATCCCAGCCCTCCTGCCTAGGGCTGGTGCCACCCACAGTAGACTTAGCCCTCCCACACACAATCAAGACAATTTCTTATAGACATGGGCACAGGACAATCTGACCAAGGCAATCAATAGAGGTTCCCTCTTCTCACATGACTCTAGATAATATCAAGCTGACAATATCTCGATCATATTCTCTCATATCTACCATCTCCTTGCACCTCCAACCCTTCTCAGGGCCTCTCCAATACATCCTCCTTCCAACTTTGTGCCTTTTTCCTGTTGTATAACCCACCAAGCACAATTAATTATGCTCATATGTTCATGGGTATGGAGCCATGCACGGGCTCATGAACCACGACAGCCTTAAAGAAAAGTGACTCACCCGCCCTCAGCATCCATCATCTGCCAGTAGTTCCTCAGCTAGGGATAGGACAATGAATTAATTTTAGCTTGTGATCTGAGGAAGACGAATCTTTTCTCTCTCCTTCATCTCATTCCTTCAGGACCCATCATTAAAAAATTTACATCAAATTGTTCTTCTATGCCATTATTCATACAGGTGTGTATCTGGACTCCGGACATTCCACTATCAAATTCATCACTCCTTCTCCCTCTCTTTCACCTCTTATAAATCTCTATACTTTTCTACTTCAAAATTTATGTTCTTGTGTGCATGTGTGACTACATGCTTGTGTGTGTGTTTGTGTGTGTGTGTGTGTGTGTGTGTGTGTGTGTGTGTGTGTGTGTGGTGCTGAACATCAGAGCATGGACATGACAAGAGCTCCATGGACAATCGCAGTCACTTGAATACCTTGAGGAGAGATGCCTCTCAGCAACACTTCCAGAAATGGCTTGGTGGAAAGCATGAGAAATCTGGGGCCACAGTCACGGCCTCCATTATCAGATATCTTCTGGGAAGTTTGAAGGACTGGAAGAATTGATAGACAGCAAAATGCTCTGAAAGCTGTAAAGCATCCATGGCTACCAGCATAACGTTGTTTATTGCTCTCTCCCTCCTCAATAACCTTGCACCCTTCATCAATAATTCTGCTTGGAATCTGACGAATGGCTCTTTAGTTATGCGTGCAGAGGGGGGAAGAGCTCACTTATCGACAGCCTCCTGATTCATGGAGGGAAAATAATTAAGAGTCACATAAAAGGATGACTTACGTTGCTTTAGTTACCGTACATAGAGTGAGTGAATCACTGCTGAGCACTGCTGACAGCGATCTGAAGGGATGAGCCTGAGCACGGAGGCCTGGTGGGAGCACTGCCAGCCTCACCCATCCCAGTAGGTACTATGTTGTACCTTAAGGTCCCCTTAAGTTACCTCTTCATTGTCACCTTCTGACCCATTAGTGACAGCGCCTCCTTGCCCCGTCTGTTTCAGCATCCCCTTCTCTGTGTTGGTTACATTTCTTTGCATACATGTGTCTCCTCAATCTCTTTGAGAGTGGGATAGGCCTGTAATAGGGCTTGCCCTAGGTAGGTATAGTAGCTTGTAAGTTACTCAGAACCACAGCATTAGCCACATCCAAGGCGGGTCAACAGCGAGCAACACAGGCTTCTAAGTATGTTAGTCAGATTTATACACTATGACAGAATTTACGAAGGAAGAGAAGTTTATGAGTCATTGCGGTTTTTTTTTTTAATTATCAGACATGGTGTGTCATTTTAGGAGCATATACAGAGGTTGCCTACCTCGTGCCAGCCCAGAAGCAGCGGAAGAGAGAAAGGACTGTTGCCCTGATCTCCTCCATGACCACACCTTGCACCATCTAGCTCTTTCCATCAGACCCATCTTCTAAAAGCATTACCATTTCCCAGCAGCCTTGGTCTATAGAAACAAGCCTTTAGGGAAACTAGACAAGCTCCAAACCTGAACAACTGGTTACATTCTTGATTGGCAGTAGGAGAGGGAAGGAGCTGGTGAATGAGCAGAAAGCTGGAAGCTGTACTTGTTCCCTTTTTTTTTTTTTTTTTTAATCGATGTGAGAAAGTACACCGACAAGAGCAACTTAGAGGAGAAAGGGCTTTTCTAGCTCACAGTTTCGAGAATAGAGTCCACCAGCTTCCATGCCTTCCATGCCTGGTATACCCCTTTCCCTCTGGCCAGGAAGGTGCCCCTGCCTAGAGGCTCCCTAACCTCCCCATGTATCACCACCAGCTGGAGAGCCAGCGTTCAAACACGCGTGCCTATGAAGAGCATTTCATATCCAAGTCACAACAGTAACCAATGTAGATACTCAAGGCAAAAAGAGCCGAGATAACAAGTCACAGTTACTAAAGCTGGCATAAGGGTCCCAGAGGTGGACATATAATTCTCTGATGTTCACACCCTTGTAGGAACCTTGCTAGGATACCAGTGAGTCTCACGGCCTGGCTAGTTTTTCAGTGCTTTCCTATATAATTCATTTGAGTCTAATTCCATTCCTTCCCTTTACACACTTCTCTGTTAGTCCGAAAGCCTCAGTGTTGTGATTGAGGCCCTGGGAAGGAGCAGAGGGATCCTGTGATAGTTTCAAGGTGCTATCATGGGCCAGAAGCCTGGGACAGACCCACCCAGGACCTGCAGTGTCCACAGGCTTACTCTTGCTGATTGGACGTCCTATTCACTTTCGGCCCATCCATTTTTAAATACTTTGCCCATGCATGTTTAGATTGAATTTCTATTGTAAGACGTCTTAAACTTATGCACTGACACCATCTTTTTCACCTAAGAAACTTTCATGTGATCCTGAAATATACGTTTGGAAATTAGGTATACACATAAACCTTCGGCTAATAATAAATCACACAGAAATTTATTTTAGAACGATCCTTTGGTATGCATATAATTTTATCATTTTGGTATGCATGTAATTTACCACTTAAGACAAAAGCACATTTGCATGCTAATGAGATGGATGTACTTGGTTTTACATAAGGAATTAAATCTTGGCTGAATATTTGAGACTGCAGGCTGCAGAGCATCATCAATGTTTTCAGAGTAGATTGATATTTTGATTTTGTAGTCAGCAACTCAGGAATGCCACTTTACATAAATGTTCAGTGCAAAGAGGCAGGCGTATGTTTAAGGCCACTTCAGAAATTGTTGGAAATTCCCCTCTCATCTGAAGCCAAAATTCATTTATTTACTTTTTAAAGACACTCAAGTCAGCAACTCAAACAGTATATTTTATGTTAGTTCTTCATGAGTGTTATGTGTGTTTCGATCACATATCCCCATTCCTCCAGCTCTTCCCACTCACTTCCATATCCACTTATTTTCCTTCCATTGTTGTTTTAACCCCACCAATATCAATTTGTGTGGCATGAATATTCACGCATGTGTGGCCTTCCACAGGAGTGTAGTTGACTTGCCAGAGATTACACTGTTAGAGTAAACTGACTGTCCCTCTACAAGCAACTATCCACTGCCAAAAGCCCCTCTGCTAGAGGTGGTATTTCATACCCAACTCCCTCCTCTATATATTTAGTCTGATTTGAGCTTACACAGATCTTGTGACCTTCTAAATCCAGAAGATCCTGTTCTACTGTAGTTATCAGCCATCTCTGGCTCTAACACTCTCTCTAATCCCTCTTCCACAATGAATCCTGAGCCGTGGAAGGAGATAACATTGAATACATGTTCCGCTGAGGGTTGAGCATTCTACAGTCTCTTAGTCTCTGCATCGTGGCCAGCTTTGGGTCTCTGCTAATCACAAATAGAAGCTTCTCTAGTGAGGGTTGAGAAATCCATTGATATGCCTATAGTGATGTTACTAGGAATTATTTTAATACTGTATTAAGCAAAATAACAGTAGTAAGTTCTCCTTTAGGGTCTAAGACCTACCTAGCCATAATCTCTTGGCCTGATAATGGTGCTAGCTATGGGCTTCATCTTGTAAAGCAGCCTTAAACACATCATAAGAAGTTTGTTTACTCCTATGATGTTCATGCCACTATTGAACTATTGAGCATGTCTTTCCAGGCCAGTCATTATTCTAGGTCCCAGGTTCACACCTATGTAAGATTGATGATTACTTTCCCACAGCTCTATGAATAGCACCTTTCAGCACTATGAGATCTAACGAATAGAGATGAAGATACCATCTTCATCAATATCAGCCTGACTTTTTTCATGTCCTATGATGCAAATAGGTTTTATCTTCACCCATAGCGTCTTATTGTCAAGTTCTGGAAGTCAACCGAAAGCAACAGCAATAGGCTGTAATTTGGAGGTCTTTGGCACATCACTGAACAAAAACTCCAAAAGAAATAATCCATTCCTGGAGCTTGTTTTTTATTTCTTAGCCTGTGGGTATAGTAGGAACATTTGCTCTATTATAGGGTGACTCCATCTTAATTCTTGGGGCATGTGCATGCATGAGAGAGACAGACAGACAGACAGACTGACAGAAGAGAGAGAGAGAGAGAGAGAGAGAGAGAGGAGTGAGTGAGTGTCTATGGTATAGATTTCCATATAACTTTTCAAAATGTCTTTAGTATTATTTAACCCTCCCCATATTCCCGCTCTCTCCTGACCTCCCTCCTCAACCTGTCTTAGATGGGGTTCTACTGTTTTGATAAAAATCTATGACAAGAAGTAACTTGGAGAGTACATGCTTTATTCCAGCTCACAGTTCCACATCATAGTCAGTCATCAAGAGAACTCAGATCAGGAAGTCAAGGCAAGAACACAAAAGCAGGAACACCAAGACAGGAACCAACACAGAAGCCAAGGATGTGTGATGATTATTGCCTTGTTCCTTATAGCTTGGTCCACATGACTTGCTCAGCCTGGCTCTTTATACAACTCAGGATCACCTTCCCAGAGCTGATACCACCTCCCCCCGTGAGTTGGGCCCTCCCATATTAATCACTAATCAAGAAAATGCCTTGCAATCTTGCCCATGGGCCAATCTAGTGGCATCATTTTCTCACCAGATGCTCCCTCTTCCCAAACAAGGCCTAACTTGTGCCACACTGAGAAAAAGCTAGCCAGAACAAACTCAATTTAACCTTTTCTGTTCCATCACTCCCTCTTAACCCTTCAAACAAGTGTGTTCTGAATATTGCTTTCTGTGAAAGCTCCTAAACCACAGACCTCGAAATGCAAAGCTAACATCCACAAACAAGAGAAACATGCAACGTTTGTCTTCTGAGTCTGAGTTACCTCACTTAGAATGATTCTTCCAGATCCACCCATTTGCCTGTGAGTTTCACTTATATTAATAGCTGAATAATTTTCTACTGTGTAACTATATACATTTTCATCATCCATTCATCAGCTGATGTTCATCTAAGCTACTTGTGTTTTCCAGATATTATGAATAGGGCAGCAATGGAGATGGATGAGCAGATATTTCTAAGGTAAAACAACAAATTTAAAATCAAACATTCTAACACTACAATCCAAAGGCATACTAATCTGAAACTTAAATATGCCAAGAAAAGGCAGTAGGAACATGATAAAGTCTTTGTTTTGTTTTGTTTTTTTAATTAAACCATTGTTTTTATAAGAGCAGAAATCTTACTACGCAGAGTAAGAGCACTACAATCTATAACAGTCTATAAATCTGATCCTCTTCCATTCAGTGTTTACTGGTGTTGTAAGGAGAGATGTCATACACATTGCAAAGTACCCATGTTATGTGTTCATAACATAGGCTGCAGGGAAGCCACACAATCCAACACAGGTAAGTACTACAGACAACATCTTAGAATCACTATGCACTTGCTTTTTGAAATACTTTTTTATCATGGTGTATTCTGAAACATTTTACTATTGCCTTAGTTTTATGCCCCAAAATTCAAGTATGCAATCTAATATGTATTGTAACCCACAATTTAAGAAACTGAGTTCTGGTGCATAAATTACTAATAGTTTTCTAGTCTTGCTAAGAAAAAAAGTGGATATTTTTAATCTGTTTCTAAAACATTTTAATGAAGTGATGTGTGATGGTTGATCCTCAATGTTGATTGGGTTTAGAATCATCTAGAAGATACAGCCCAAGGCTTGTCTCTAAAGGGGTTTTCACAGAAGCTTAACTGAGGAGGGAAGAGTCACCTTGAGTGTGGAAACACCA
The DNA here is from genome assembly GCF_903995435.1 of Acomys russatus. Taxonomy (NCBI): domain Eukaryota; kingdom Metazoa; phylum Chordata; class Mammalia; order Rodentia; family Muridae; genus Acomys; species Acomys russatus. Next base: position 9,168,768 of record NC_067147.1, read on the forward strand.
CGGACAGTCAGGGATCCTGTACTTAACGTAAAGGAGAAAGCAACAGAAAGGCCAGCCATTCTCCCTGCTTCCTGGGTGAGAATATAATTAGAGCTGCTGCCCCAAGCTTCTGCCGCCATGCCTTCCCACACACTCTTTCTTCAAGTTTCTTTTTGTAACCTATCGTGTCACAGCAATGAGAAAGATGACTAATGGAACCAGAAAGTAAAACAGCTATTGCTATACACAATGATATGACTGAATCTCACCGTCATATCTTAATAAAAGGGTCCAGACACACACAAAACACACAAAAGAATGCTCAAATTGTATTATTTTGCTATCAGACATGATATACACACACACACACATACATAGGAACTAAAAAGCCACACTTTAACCATAAATATAAAGAAAAATTGAAAATAAAAAGAAAGAATGTATTCTATATAAACACTAACAAAAATGTCATTATGCCATATATTGTCAGATCCAGTAGACTTAGAGAACATATGAAAAAAATAGGGATATCATGACGATAAATACATTAATATAAATAGACTGTGCAAACATTAATGTCTGCAATGAGCCTAAGCAAAGCCTGACCAATACAACGCTCTATTGCTGTGAAGAGAAACCATGACCACAGGAACTCTTATAAAGGAAAGCTTGTCTACAGCTTCAGAGGTTGAGTGCATTGTCATCATGGCAGGGAACATGGCGGCACACAAGGCAGACATGGTGCTGGAAAAGTAGCTGAGAATTCTACATCCAGATGTGCAGGCAGCAGGAAGAGAGGAAGCCGCTGGGTCTGGTTGGGGTTTCTGAAACCTCAAAGCCTACCCACAACGACACACTTCCTTCAACAAGGCCACACCTCTTAATCCTTCCAAACAGTACCACTCCCTGGTGACCAAGCATTCAAATCTACAAGCCCAAGGGGGCTATTCAGATTCAAATCACCAAACAGAGCAAAAAAAAAAAAAAAAAAAAAAAAAAATTAAAGGAATCAAGAAGTAGGCAAATCATTAATTGTCCTGCCTGTATGGCTTGGTCCTGGAAATCTGTCTGAGATGGTGAGGGAAGGAAAAATAAACCAGACGAATATATAGAAAATCTGGGATAAGGCAGATTGTTTGCTCTCATATAGGGCACCTGATGCTACACATCAGCCCAGACCTTCGGCAGTCTTTCTTTGTACAACACAGAAGGAAAGGTTAGCTAGTCTATGTAGATGTCTTTAGGAAGCAGTCTGAGACTGTAAACACACAGGACGAGGAAGCTGCCTTTGCTAGGTTTTGCACACGCTTCTTAATCATTTGTGAACGCTCATCCTTGCACATGCTGTTCAAAATTCACACTTCTCCAGAGGAAGCTCTTGCCATCCCTCTCACTATGACCCAGGGAGAGGAGGACTTTGCCAATATCTCATGGGTCTGAGGCATTGGTCTTGGTGGTACTCAGGACTTCACCTGCTCCTTACAAACTTACCCAAGGTTTTATCAGCTCCCCACAATTAATTATCATGGAAGTAAAAACCTTTCTACTGAATCAATGCATGAAGAAAACCCAGCGAAAAAAATGTGGAATATTGAAACAATATGGTTAGCAAATTTTAGACAAGTGACCCGAAGAGCCTCATGTCCCCACCATTAGTGTTCAGTTTAGATAAGATATTGCATTATCACCTGTGTTTATCACAAGTGAGACTGGATGCTTTTACTACAGAAGGTGGCTGACAGGAAACTTAAACAATTGAATTTGTAGAGAACATTCTAACCACAGTGGACTAAAACTTAATCTGAATAACAGAAAAAAATCAATAATTGGAAAAATCCCCAGTGATTATATACTATGTTTTAAAACCCATGGGTAAAAAATTAAATTAAACTCAAAATTAGAAATTATTTTGAAAAATAAGAAAAGCATGACATCAAATCTTTAGGGGTAGAGTTAAAGCAGGGCCAAAAGAGAAAAAAACGCAGCTTGAGCTTGCCTATGAGTAAAGAAAGCAAGCTTAAAATTTAACTATGTAATCATAAAATCTAAAATGTTGGGGAAGGTTCAGATAGAAATAAATTTTAGAAAAACAACACTGAGAGATTAAAAAGAAACAAATGCAAAACAGAGAAGAAAGAGCTTGTGTTTTAGGGTTCACATAGCTGCTGAGCCTCCAGGAGACTCACAGGGAAGAGACTTACCAACTTAAAACAAACACATCTCCCTGCATCAGTTCCATAAACTAAAACTAATATAAATTGGTTTCTAAGAAAGTATTTACTACAGATATTTAATTCAGTTAAAACTTTTTCCCACTAGTACACTTTCCAGTAGAATACTGAAGGCTTTGATTTGGTTCCTGCATACTACTGAGTCAACACAGCTGGGTGGACAACCCAATACAAGCCTACACACACACGCACACGCACACACACACACACACGCACGCGCGCGCGCGCGCGCACACACACACACACGCACACACACACACACACACACACAGAGAGAGAGGCAGAGAGGCAGAAAAGAACAGAGACAGAGAGACTGAGCATGCATTATGTAGGCTCTGTGCCAGCCCTGTGCCCACCATATGCCCAGTCCTCCAGATGCTATAGCTGATGGCGTTTGTCTTTTCTTGAATTTCCTCTTTACCTAAAAACTGTCAGAAGTTGTCATATGTTAGAGTCTTATTTGTCAGGCCCAAAGGAAATTTCAACTCCAAAAGGCATTCCAAATATCCAGAAGTGAGCTCAGTCTGGAATACAGGAAGATTTCTGGCACTTAGAAAACACACACACACACACACAGCATTCCTCAGGAAACTATGAAACTGGTGCCCATCCACCAAGATAAGTCATTTCCCTCATCGCTGGCAGAAGCAACATGTGGCTACCTGTGGTGGCATCTCAAAGCTCATGATGCCTCCAAGGCCTCTCAGTACCACAAGTAACCTTTACACATTTCCACATCCATGCCAGAATCCCAGCCGTCTCCCTTTCTCCCCTACCTGAAAGTTCCTCCAGGTAGCAGGCTTTTCTCCTCACAGCTGCTCTTCTCCTTATAACCCTGCTATTCTTGTTATATTTCTTCCCACCCTTCCTTCCTCTACTTCCGTTTCTTCCACTGTGCTCTCTCTGTCCTCTCTCCCTCCTGCTCCTCTCCCCTCTCTTGCAGATAGACCTGGCCATGTCTAGTCAGGCAGACATAGTCAGTCTATTCCTTTCTCTTTCTGCTCTGGACTCTTACAGATGCCTCTGGCTGTTCTCTTTCTCATATCTACAATTTAAAAACCTTCCCATTAACCATGCCCTGGAGTGGTAATGGCACCAGTTTATAGGCCACTGAAGGTTCATGCCTAATTACCTTCCAGACTTTTCTGATTATCCTGTTTCTCCCCACACAGGTATATGGCAGACTGCAAGGAGCAGTGACTTAGAGGTCGGCAGGATCATGCCCACCTCCCCCACAAGTGTTTCTCTTGCTTCTGGTGTAGCACTAGACAGCTTGTTTGTCAAACTAGGACGTAAGGGAAAGGAGACATGCTATTTCAGGGGCGGGATTCCATGCAGATCTTGGAATCCAGAGCAGGTCAGGCTGCTCCTGTCATGAGTCACCTCATCACAACTTCACCACCACTGGGTTTCCTTTCTTCTGTATAAATTACTTTTGCCTCCTCGACTAAACTATAAAGAGGCAAAAGCTACATTTTATTTTCCCCTATATTTGTTTCATTTCTTCTACCTAAATTAGTTTTGCCTTCTCAACTAGAGTATAAAGAGACAAATACTATATTTTATTTTCCTCCATATTTGCTGGACACTTAGTAATAGCATCCAGGCTAAGAGGGAACAGAGAGGAGGAGGAGGAAGCAGGGGTGGTAGAGTTGATTAGGAGGAGGAGACGGGAAAGGATGGTCAGTATTGATTGTTAGCAGACCTCACATCAAACTTTGAACAGAGATTTAAAACTCATGGATGCATCAAGTCTAAAAACCTGCCACCCCAACTGTACATATTGGGTCACTGTTGTCTGAATTGTCATGAGTCATCCCAGTCGGTCCATCTGAGCCTTCCTAGTTTAGAGCCTTTATCCATCTCTGCACTGCACTCAAAACTCATGATAAATGCCCACGATGTATTTCCTGACAAACTGATAATTCATGTCCTAATAGAAGTGAGGGCCACTCACTAGGCAGAAGTACCAGAACAGCAAAGGTCGCCATATAAGTGGTTGAGAAGTTGTATCAACATGGTCCATCTGGGAACCCTCTTTCCATTACGCCAAATGAAACAGCTTAGATTCTACCAGACCCACACAACCAAAGGGCCCTGATTGGCTGTTTCAGTTGCTGGATAAAATAAACATAAGTTAGACATTCCAGTGTCTTGCAAACTCTTCCTCAATATTCAGGGCCTTTCCTGCCTAGAGTGCTTCGTTCCAGGCTGCTGTGGGATCTGCTGTCTAGCAATCAGAGGTGAGTGCACTTGTTATCAACTTGTCTGAGTCCAAGGAGACAGAACTTCCAACAAAAAGTGACCATGGAGATTTAGAACTGACAGGCAGGGAGGCTGGGAGTCCCTAGAAGCTGCTGCTACAAGGCTCGGGAGTTCCACTTCCTGTGGATGAACCTGTACCTGTGTGTTCCCATCGCACAGCAGTTGGGAGAGCTAGGAAGACTACCTACCTACACGAAGCATTGCACCCCAAGGTACTCTGACTGGCTGGACTAAAGCACCCCAGGAAATCTTATTCTGTGAAGGACAGAAGCTGAGTAGAGACTGTCAATCTGTCCTCTCTTATCTCATAACATTACCATGACGTTACCATAACATTCCATGGTGATTCTGGAAAAGAGCTAGGTTGATGATCTAAGGCCACCCAGACACGTTTTCTACTGCGTCAGCGTACAGAGCACCAGTACAACCTATCAGTGATAAGATGCGTGGGTTAATACAATTAGAGATGCCACAGGGATCCCCAAAATATAGATTTTGCACTCAAGGGGGGAGGGGTGGGATTTTGTGGGGTTGCAGCAATCCATATGGCTACATGTCACGCCAATCTCTCCTCCCACTCCCCACAGCCAGACATTGGGCTCTGCCCTGTCACCAAGCAGAGCCATTTTTGGCTTCTCACCAGAAGGCTTTGTCCACTGGAACTTGATATGGCTCATGATTTCATCTATTGCTAACCCAAGACCATCACGAAAAGTCCCTTTGGTGTTGGGTGCTGCTGGGTATATTTTTGTGTGACTTGATCTCCTTGGAAAGATAGGATTCCATCATAGTACTGATAAGGCACTGCTTGGGTATCCTTAGGCTTTTTGTATATGAACATTGTGTGACCAGAGGTTTCTATCCCAAGAAAAGCACTTTGCATGGTTTTCATGCACTCTCATCTCTTCCGGCCAAGAGCAGGCCAGCCACAAGAAGCCCCGCCTCTCAGCATAGCTTTGCCACACTCAACCCTAGTAATATGATACCCAATGTATCTGAAGCAGGGAAGTTTGACTGAGAAGTGATGAATAGACCATAAACAGGCATTGATTTAAACTATGGTGATTACAAAGATTTATTGCTCCAAGAAGCATATATTGACAAAAAAAACTGAGGTCAAATTTTGACATTGAATTAGCAATAGATATTGATATATACTCAGGCAGGAAAGCAGCAGATATGAGTACTTGGTGTATATTGAATCTAAAAATGAGTCATTTGCTCCTTCTACTCCTCGTTTTGTGATGTACACAAAATGTCCTGTTAAAACATAAGAAAGAATGCGTTGTGCCACAGAGGGATTGGACTTTATCCTTGCCAGCCTTGGGGGAATGGAGTCTTCCTTCAGCTGTGGCAATGCAGCTGTTCAGAGCTCAGTTTAACTTCAGAAACTGGGACGGTTGTAAGACACCTTCAGAGAAGAGACCCTTCTCACTGAACTTAGACAAGCGCTGCTCCTTCCCACCCTGTTTCAGACAGACCTACTCAATTCTGTTAAAAGAAAACAACAGCAGCAGCAGCAGCAGCAGCAGCAAAACCCTGGTGGCTGCAGATCACACAAGGTGTGTGTGCATACATTATGGGTCTGGATGGAAAGCAAGGAATATGGTCAGCAAAATACTGGGGTGTCATCTTTCATTTTGTTCAGATATTGTCATTATATAACTCTTAGAATCTTCCATCCACCACTTGCCTACCTACATAAGGACAGTCTGTCTGTCTTTCTGTCTCCCTTTGTGTGGTGCAGACTGCTTGCCTATGGCCCACTGAGAGAAGTTTTAGGCACAAGCTCCTGCTACAGTCTTGGTGTGACAAAAGTTGATACCATTGAAATAATATAAAATCTGCATACATATGTGATAAACACTTGTATTGACACATAGTATGACTCTGTATTTCTTAACACATTCTGAGATCTGTGTCATGAAAAAATTAAACTGTGAAAGAAAAGACAGGCTTGGCGACACAGGCAGGATGTCAGAAGGACAATGCCGTTCTCAGCTTCATAGTGAGCTTGGGGCCAGCCTGGCATTCATAAGTCCCTGCTTAAAATAAATGAGTGGAGCCGGGCGTGATGGCGCACACTTTTAATCCCAGCACTCGAGAGGCAGAGGCAGGTGGATCTCTGTGAGTTCGAGGCCAGCCTGGTCTACAAAGTGAGTCCAGAACAGCCAAGGTTACACAGAGAAACCCTGTCTCGAAAAACATAAATAAATAAATAAATAAATAAATAAATAAATAAATATATAAATAAATAAGTAGATAGGTAGGTAAATAGATAGATAGATAGGTAGATAGATAGATAGATAGATAGATAGATAGATAGATAGATAGATAGACAGACAGGCAGGCAGGCAGACAGACAGACAGACAGACAGATAGACAGAAGAAATCAGGAAATGAGGGAACCTCCCATGATCAGAGTCAGCCCCTACCAAGTCCAGTCTTCCTTTCAGTGGCTGTATTCCTTTCCCTAATCCAGCTGCTAGGTCTGAGGTGATCTACAGAGGGGATCTTGTCACGGGCAGTCATGGCCTTTGTCTCCTCTCCACAGACTCAGTTTCTCTCACTTCAAGATAACAAGCAGCCAGCCTGGGCTGATGGGAAGCAGAAAAATCTAAAAGCAAAGTATATTTGAAATAAATTAAGAAAAATTCAAATAATTGAAGAAGTGCTCTTTATTCCTATATGAGAAGGTAGAATCCTTATGGTGGAAGGCTAGCATTGTAAGGTGGAAAGCTAGCATTATAAGGTGGAAGGCTAGCATTGTTAAGTGGAAGGCTAGCATGGTAAGGTAGAAGGCTAGCATGGTTAAGATGGAAAACTAACATTGTTAAGGTGGAAGGCTAGCATTGTCAAGGTGGAAGGCTGGCGTGGTTAAGGTAGAAGGCTAGCATGGTTAAGGTGGAAAGCTAGCATTGTTAAGTAGAAGGCTAGCATGGTAAGGTAGAAGGCTAGCATGGTTAAGGTGGAAAACTAACATTGTTAAGGTGGAAGGCAAGGATTATATGGTGGAAGGGTGATGAAATTGTAATATAGAAGGCTAGGATTGTTAAGGTGGCAAAACTTCCAAGATTCGCCTACAAGATCAACAAATTCACTTACAAATTTCAACTGCTTCCTTTACAGAAATTTTCACAGATCCTAAAATGAATGTTTTACAGGATCCCAAATAGCTAAGCCCATCTGCCCTGGAGCAGCAACCTCCACCCTGAACATGGGTTTAAGCCTCAAGCAGCAGGCACGGATGGTGACAGGAGGAAAAAGTTATGAATATACTGGGTGTCAGCTAGGTGGAGCCCGAGGGAAGAAAGCCAGCTCAGGGGGATGACAAACTGGGAGAGCAAGGGGCAGATGCCACACAGGAAGAAGTCCCACCTCACTACGCCTGACTTTGGTGCCCTTGGGGACAGAGGACAGGCGCAGGTAGGAGGAGAGCATACAGAACAGAAAGGTGAAGATAAAAAGAGAGTCTCAAAGGACCCGGGAGATCAGGACCACAGATGCCTTAAGTGCATTGAAGAGGACAAGCATTGCAAGGCCAGCTTCCTTAGCTACCTGTTGAAGCCACGTGGATGACACAGCAGCGTGTGTCAGTCACCATTGTGATCCACTTTAGAAATATCAAGAGGTGGTTCGGCCCTTCCTTATGTGACAGGTTTGGCTTTAGGGAGGCAAAGGAAATACACATTTGAAGTGTGCCGAAGGCTTAGTTCTGAGATGAAGGTTCTAGAAGGGATCCCAGTAGGACATTTACATACAAAAGATGGGACTGGAGAGATGGCCCAGTGGTTAGGAGCATGTGTTCGTCCTGCAGAGGACCTATGCTCTGTTCCTAGGTCCAGGGCATCCAACACCCCCTTCTTGCCCCTAAGGGGACCTGCACTCACATGGACACGTCTACATATAGTTCAGGTTAGCTGGTCACCACAACTGGAGGCCACTTGGCGATGAGGACTTTTCTTATGAGTATTTTATGGAAGAAATAAAAAACATGTAACTGAGAGAAGATTATAGAGAGAAGTTCGATGAAACGCTGTGATTATGTTTTTGCTAACTTTGGAGCTAGGAATGCACATGACCTTACTGTTGCCTTCAAGATCTATAAGGACATCCTTGCTTAATGGCCACTTGTCCCACATGTTCTTGCTGTGTTTGTGTAGTTCCGTTGAATTTTGGTCAGAATGAAAAGTCGTATTTTCCAGTACATGAAGACTGTACACTCTTATTCAAAATGTCCCCTTAGATGACAGAGTTAGAGGAGCAAAGTGACCTAAGGAGAAGGGTGATCATGACGTCATATTGACAAACACCTTGCCAGGAGCTGAAAAATAACGTGGCTTACTAAACATGCATTTCTTGCTTGTATGTTATTTTTATTTATGTGTGCATATGCGTCTGTGTATTCAGGTGACCACGGAGTCACTGGATCTCCTGGAGTGGTGTTGAAACACTTTACATGGAGGCTAAGAACCAAATCCTAACCTTCTGCAAGAGCAGCAAGGGCTCTTAACTGCTGAGCCATCTTTCCAGCCCCTGGGGTGGCTTTCTTGTTTGATTGTTTTGTTTTCTGCATAACAAATAACGTAACTGACATAATTGGGGATGAAGACAAAACCTGGAACTAATAGTTTTTTAAAAATTGAGCACACAAAGGACTGCCAAAACCGTAAAACTTGGTCCACATTGTTTGTGAATGCTCAAACTTGTGACAGTTAAATACTATAATTTTTCATTTGTTCTGCATTTTGATTCTGAGAGGAAAGCTGTCTTGGCCCATTTCTAATAGAAATTTGTGACTCCCACTTGTCTAGTGCGACCTCTATGAAGTTCGCTGTCTGGATGTCCTTCTCTGACAAAATACTGTATAACTAGTGTGCTCATGGTAGGTAACGCTACTGTCTTTGTGAGCCAAAAAAAAAAAAATTGTCTTAGTTCTTAAGCTTTTCAGTTCTTGAGTGGGTAGATTATAAGCCTACTGATTTCCTTTGCTTTCTAAAAATGAGTGGAATTTTTATATGTTTGTTCACAATAAAAAAGATTCATTTTTAAAAAAACATTTATTTTTCCTTTAGACATTTGCATTGCAGTCATCAGGAGTCATGCTGTGCCACGACTCTCATTAGGACCCCATCATTGATTTCTGTGGAATCCTTAAGCTTTAGATAGACGATTGAAAAGCATAAAATTTATATTTTTATATATACATTTACATTTAAATTTATTGTCCTGTTTCTAATTGTTTTCTTTCTTCCCTGCCATTCCTTATAACTTTGCATAGTCTTTTCTTATATATGCCAATCATGTACTCTTATGTTTCCTTTTATCATATTTTCCCCATCATATGACTATGTTAATGTTTACTGTATTGTATAACAATATTGCCGTGTGGCAGCTACCCCGAGATTAAAACCTTCATCCTAGAAGAAAGCCTGTTAAAACACAAGATGGTGAAGGGAAGGCAAAACACCAGGATATTCTAATATGAATCCTCATAAGCACACTGAATGTGCTAAGAGGAGACAAAATAACAGGATTCAACTCTTCAGGAAAGCTCATTAAACTCAGGACTAAAACAACTCGATGGCTTCAGGAATTTCCTGAAACTAACCAGATCCACTAGGCCTCTTCCTCCTGTCTTAGTTACTACTTTATTACTGTGAGGAGACACTACCACCAAGGCAACTTAAAAGAGCAAGCATTCGCTGGGCGTGATGGTTGCATACCTTTAATCTCAGCACTCGGGAGGCAGAGGCAGGGGGACCACTATGAGTTTGAGTCCAGCCTGGTCTACAAAGTGAGTCCAGAACAGCCAAGGCTACATAGAGAAACCCTCCCCCCGCCCCAAAAAAAAGAACAACATGAAAGGACCAAGCATTTTATTGGTGTAAGCCCCTCGAGGCCAGGCCCCACCCTGTCCCAACACTCTTAACTGCTGTTTCCAGCCCCTCAAGACACAGATGGCCAAGTCTGCTCCCAGCAAAGCCCTACATAAAGCTTACCTTCTGGTCAGCTCCCTGCTGCTTCTCTCCTGGGCAGAGGCAGCCACTCTCTTTTGTCTTTCTCAAAGAGTCTTTTGTGTAAGATTTGTTGTGTGGTGTGACTTTGTGGTGTTTCTTGGCTCCTAACTACCAGGACACCTTTCCCTTCAGAGCTGCAACTCTCATATTGGGGAGACTTTACCCCTCAGAGATGTAACACAATTGGGGGCTTGCTTACAGTTTCAGAAGGTTAGTCATGGCCGTCATGGTGGGAAGCAGACAGGCATGACACTGGAGCAGTAGCTGAGAGCTCACATCTTGATCCACAAGCAGGAGGCAGAAAGGACTAACTGGGAATGCTGTGGGCTTTCGAAACCTCAAAGCCCTGTGACACCCCTTCTACACTTACTCGATCAAACCGCCCTCCTAATCCTTCCCAAATAGTTTCACTATCTGAAGACCCAACATTCAAACAGGAGTCTGTAGGTGACATTCAAACCAGCACAGTTCTGAGCACATATAAGCTGTAAGGACTATTGAGAGACGCTCTTAGATACGCTGAGCTGCCTTGCCCCAGCCTGTGGGGTTTTCAAACATAGACCCTAGGAGGGGATGTGAGAGTGAAAAAGGACAGGAGACACAAGAAATGGGAGGCAAGTCACAATTCTGATCAAGCCTTGCCTAGTGAAAAATTTCACAATGTTTTATAGGCAATCTCAGGGGCAAGGGCATTTGGGGTAGGCAGGGTTGCTATGGGAACCTAATGGCAGATGTCCTGCTATCTACCTTGGGTAGTAGGAACTTCAAGACAAGGAAGTAAGTTCTGAGGGAATGTAGCTGTAAAAGTAAGATAAACAAGCAGATTCCCAGGACCGGGTTGGGTGGCCTGGGCTGACCCCAGCCCACTACACGCCAGGCAGAGGTGTAGAAAATGGAGTCTACAGACAAGGTGGAATTGCGTGATGTTTTAAGCCAAGAGCCACTGAGAGCGGCTCTCCACACTGCCTAAAGCAGAGACCTGCTGATCCATCTGGAAGAGACTCAGAGCAATGGAACTGTCAGGAACTGACCCTCTCCAACCTGCTGAACTGACTGCAGGCTGTGCCCTGTACTCCAGGTTCCTAGATTTTGTGAGCTGTCATCCATGCTGGGGTGAACTTTAGTGATGCATGTCTTTAAATCATTTCTCCTTCTCTAGGTAAGCCTCTCCCCCATATTCCTATAAGTAACCCCAATAAACCCATTGGTCTCTCAGTTGGACCTTTGTGATACCCAACTTTGGCTCTTGTTAGTTCCCTCTTTGGCATGAGTTGACATTTGCCCATATCTTCCCAGGAATAGCGTCATGAAACAAATTCACACTCTTGGTGTATAACAGCCTGCATTAAACACATCCAGAACAATTCAAAAGTAGTGGCACTCAGAGGAAAGATAGCAGGCTACCAAGAAGAGACTTGATACCCTATGAGCATATACAGGGGGAGGAAGTCCCCCTTAGTCACAGTCACAGGGGAGGGGAGTAGGGGGAAAGCAGGAGGGAGGGATGAATGGGAGGATACAAGGGATGGGATAACAATTGAGACGTAATATGAATAAATTAATAATATATATATTAAAGAAAATAAAATGTTCTTCCTAAAAAAAAGTATTTAAAATTTAAAGTCATTGCCCCCACCCTCAGGATTTGTGTTAATAATGCCATACATTTCTCCACAGACTCTCACCCCATGAGACAGCAGTGTGGCACTCTCACACACTTCATGCTCATTTGGAGTCCTCTTTTCCCATGATCTTCCTGTCTTTCTCCTTTACCCAGTTCCCATGTGGAGACATTTTCTGGTTTTTCTGAAAAACTCCTTTGTAAAATTCCTATTTCCTAACAGAAAGATTATTAGCAAATTACTTCAGGTTTTGTTCATGAAAGTGTTTTCATTTCACTTCCATTGCAATGCAGGATCTCTGAAAGTTAGTCATATTAGCTCTTAATTCAAGAGAAAAGGGAGAAAAATGCATTTTTGCTTGCCTGTTCAGCTCATTTTTTCAACTTTCGCACAGTTCAGACCCCTTGCCTCTCATAGTGAACAGAGTATTAAGACAATCCCGTAGACACGTCTGTAGACCAACCCAGCCCTGCTGATCCCTCGCCAAGGCTAACCCAGTCCTTCTGATCCTTCTCTGAGGCTAACCCAGCACTGCCATGCCTCTCTGAGGCTAACCCAGCACTGCCATGCCTCTCTGAGGCTAACCCAGCACTGCCATGCCTCTCTGAGGCTAACCCAGCACTGCCTATCCCTTGCTAAGGCTATCCCTCCCTGAAACTAACCCCTGCTGAGGCTCTCTTCTGAGGCGCTTCTGAGTTGTGTCACATTAACAAAGCCTGTCAGTCAGTTCTTCTCTGTTTACTGATTTGTTGTTGTTGTTCCATTTATTGATCTTTCTCTTCACCAACTGTTTTTTAATTCAATTTTTTTCAAATTCATACATAAAACCCTCAAATTGTGCCTATGTATGGGCTGCCATGTAGTAACGTGTAGAATTAAAATCACTGTTGACACATCTAGCATTTATGAACTCTTATAGTAAAAATATTAAAAATATTTGTCCCTGGTTTTTAAACACATCATTTTGCTTCTTTTAATTCAGAGCATATGGCTGTCAACATTCCTTCATTGTGGTTGGAGTTGTGGCTTGGCTTTCTGTGCCGATGTAACTCTCGAGGGCCATGTCCATAGCACAGGCCTTGTGTAACTAGCAGAGGGCAAGTACATGCTAAGTAAGAACTCATTTAATGCTTCAGGAGAAAATATACTCAGGCTGGAGGTTAGATCAGGCCTGTGTGCTTCCAGAAGCTTCTATAATTCCAGCAGCCCAGAGGCTGTGGCAAAAGGGTCAGAACCCAGCGTTCAAAGGCAGCTTCCACCCTCCACTATGTGGCAAAATTCTGTCTCCAAAGATAATCTCAGGAAAGATTTGATCAAAGGCATTGCTGTGAAATTCCTCAGAAAGACTTCTCAAATGGGGGAGGGGGGCAGAGGTGGGAGGTGCTGGGAGGTGGGGAGGGATGGGGGGGTGGGGGGGGTAAGCTCCTTGTGATCTTCAGGAGCTCCTGCCCACACCCTTCTCACATATGGCTCACCTCAAGAAACTTTTTAAAAAATTAATTTTCATCAATACATAAGAAATACATAAGTTGTAAATAAAATTCTCAGCTAGGCCCTAAAGGAACAGATACAGTTCAAAGTGAAAATCAGTGCCTGCCGCCTCTGCCATCTCCCTCGGAGGAACTTCAGTCAGAATCCTCCGCAGTGGCCCTTGCCCACGTGGAGCACTCATTAGACACGGTGCATTGTTTTGTTTTGTTTTGTTTTTTTAAGAGAGACTTGAGGTTTGGAGGGAGATGGGAGAGGGGACATGGAGAATTTGTATGCATGTCTTTAAAATTTTCAAAAAAAATGCACAGAAAAAAATAAAGAATTCTATTCAGCTGCACACAGGCCTGTATCTACAGAAAATAGCGGAGAAGGGCAAGGCAGGAGCAACAGTGTACTACTCTTCAGGAGAGCCGGACTGAAGAGATGTGTTCAAACCAGTCCCATGGCTGTTGCAGGCCCGCAGCCTCTATGGTTCCTGTCACCTCCATTCCTTCCAGTTTGTATCTAGCAAAACTGTGTGTTGTGATTAACTCGTAAGCCTGATGGTCTACTGTGAATTCTTGCCCGAATCGTTATAGTTTGAATGAGGATGAGGAGACACACTGTCCCTTCTCTTGTGGGTGACTAAGAGGTGACTGGGGGATAAGGCCTCGGTCTCCGCCTTCACGTCATAGTCTTCAAGCCTGGGTCTGGTGCTCTGAGGAAGAGACGGGAAGTGAGCTCTGCTCCTACCAGGGACAGGGATTGTCGAATGCCAGCAAAGGAGATCTGCAGTGCCTGGTGGGAAAAACAGCCCTCTATGTCACATACCTGTGACTCCACTAATTGACAGAACGAGGCCAGCACACCTCACCCCCATGCAAAGACCTGGCCACATCTGCTAGGCATCTGGGGGGCAGCCTGAACTGCCTCTCATATTTAAAAGCCTGCTGGTGGGCTGAGGAGGTTACACTGTGGGTAAGAGCAGCTTGCTGCACAATGATGAGGACCGGAGTTCGAATCCCCAGCACCCATGTAAAAAGCCAATTATGGCCACATGCACACCTGCAGCTCCAACACTGCACTGCGGTGGGGGTGGTTCCTGACCACCAGCCTAGCTTTAATTCCCATAAGAGAGAACAGAGCAGAAAAAGAACAAGATCCCTGGTGCCCTTCTTGTATATACACACACAGTAAAATATACACACATACACATCACAGAGCCTGATAGCCATGTGAGTGATCCACATAAATACCACAAAGAAAAGGCTAAGCAAAGGAGGAGAGACACTGAGACACCTGAGGGAGAGGGCTGCAGGCATCACACATCCCAGCGGCTCTTCTAAGATGCCACGTGGGCAGGAGCCATCTGAGACGTCCAGCAAAGTTAGCCTGAGGACAAACTGCCTCCCAAGCCAACCAGGCAGGTGTATGAGAACACACACACACACACACACACACACACACACACACACACACACACACTCGGTGACGTGGTTGTTTAAGGCACTGCTTTGAGAGGCCACCATGTGGAGTGGCTACGGCTCAATCTTCGTTTATCGGAAGCTCCGTGACTCTCTGGGTAGGCCGATGCACCTTGGCATTCCCCCACTGCCCCCCGCGTCTTCTTCCTCCATACTCTCAGATCATTCTGTGCCTTCAACACACACAGCAAGCGTTTCTGGCTTCACGCCTCGGGTGGCATTAGCCCCCCAATTCTCCCAATTTTGAGCAACTCTTGTGCTTCCCCTAAAGAGGCTAATGTAAAGTAAAAAAAAATACTTAAAAAGAGCGGAGGGTAAAGTCGTGTGCTCCTGTGCTCAAACCAAAGGGAAAACTGAAAGGATGGGTGCCCACCAGTGAGTCAACACATGGCGTCTACTGCGTGTATGTTTATGCGTATAGATTCATGGTGACTGCCATCCACATGCAGAAAGCTGTCCACCTGCCAGTAAGCGTACTTATTCAAAAAATGGCCAGATATCTCTACCCAACCTGCAGAGCGATTTTGGAAGCATGATAACTCAGCTACAAGTGCACTTACAAAGAAAGCCATCATATGTAAAGACTTCAGATTCCTTCTGATTTAATCCCAGACACACAAACTAATGAGAAGAATTCTGGGAGCTTCTGAAAACACAGCGTCAATCTAAAGGCCAGATGCCTTTAAGAGAATGAGTGAGCAACTCTTCACCCTTTGTGAAATATATTTTATTGTGTTTTATGCAAATGCTAAGGGCATCATAACGAACCCCAACTCCCACCCCTTTTGTCTTGCACTTACTCTTTCTTGCCAACCCTTTATTCTTCGACTCACAGCTCCATGTTCCAAATTGTTCTGAAGAAAATCTAGACCATGGAATGTGATCCTAAGCACTTTGAAATGTCTTTGTGTCAGAGAGCACTTCCACTCCAGGACCCAAGTTCAGTTCCCAGCACCCACACTGGGTGGCTCACAACTACCAGCGTGATTTCCAGTCCCAGGGGATCTGAAAACATCTTCTGGGTTCCTAAGGTGCCCTCACACACATCATGCAAGCACCCAGAAACACACACATAAATAAGTGTGAAATTAAATGTTTTTTTTTTAAGTTCTACGTGCTTCTTTAGAAAAAGAGGACAGTTTTTAAAGCACCATATTTTAAAGATTGGCCATAATTACTTCATAATATCATTTTCCAGGCCAATGTTTATACTTCTAGTTGCCTCAAAACAAACGTTCTTTTTTCCTAGTGGTTTCTTTGCTCAGAGTGGTATCCAAACCACTGAATGACATGTTTCATGGGTCTCTTTTTATCTGTATATCTTTTTTCTCTTTTTGCTCCTTGCAGTTTATTTCTCAAAGTAGTTATATAGCTTGTCCTGGGGATATTTTGTGATTTTCAATTTCCTGATTGGATTCCATGGGTTTTGCTATCCTTTGTCTCATATAATTGGTCTTTTCATGTCATTCTGAGCATATTTGTGTTTGATTCCAGGGGATCAGCTGCACCTCTCTGCAGCTTCTCTCCCATCCCAAGAAGAACAGACAGGCTCCCCACAATGGCCTTCAGAGCACCCTCAGGGTGAGGCATGGCCACACAATCATCTTCCTGCCTCCCACAGCAACTGTCTCGTGACCTTAAATCCTCTTTAGTTCGTAAGCTGCTTTGGCAGCCCCAGGGCACATTCACAGCAGCCCCTGAGGTACATTCACTTTGCATTAAGTCCTTACTTCTAGCCAGAGATTGTTCCCCCTGTAGAGTCTATTAAAGCAAGGATCTTCCTCTTTCCTGAAGATAGTTGTTGGGTCTCCTATCTTAGCTTCTGCTGTTGCGGGTGGCCAGTGGTACTAAATGCCATTTCATCCCAAGTCCATCTTAGCACCCCTACCATACCTGAAGAGTCTTTTGTTATTATTTAAGATAATTTGGATTCACTTTTTAGTTCTCTTCCTCCCCCTTAACCACCTCTTTCCCCCTCCCTCTTTCCTTTCTCTCTCCTCTCCCTCCACTCTCTCTCTCTCTCTCTCTCTCTCTCTCTCTCTCTCTCTCTCTCTCTCTCTCTCTCCTCTCTCTCTCTCTCTCTCTCTCTCTCTCTCTCTCTCTCTCTCTCTCTCTCTCTCTCTCCTCTTCAGTCTTCTTTTCTTCATCAGTGATGCTGTGTCCTCTCTTAGAAGATGTGCAATACTTTTGTCTCAGTGATGGGCCAGCCAGAGGGGAAAAGAGAGGATTTACTATTTGTTAAACCACCCTATAAAAGAGGGAATGATGGGCCAGGGGTGAGCAGGAGCATGCATTGGTCAGTACTGCCTAGATATGCATAACACTGGCTTCTCCTCAAACCTTAACATCATTTCAGTATCTTAAAGGTCAGCTTCAGAGAGGGGGAAGTCACTAAACCTCCCTCTCCTCCACAGTGTGGCTGGATAAATCTCCTTTCTCTACTTTTTACTGTGAGTTTGCTGTTTTAATTAGCTGACTGAGGACCATTGACCTAATCTGGATTCTTGGGGTAGCCTGTGACCCCCAAGAAGTGGAAAGCCTTTGAGTACCAATACCAGGTGTTGTCTTCTGATCTCTACATGGATGCTGTACATGCATGTACACACACACACACACACACACACACACACACACACACACGCAGCCACATGAACAGTTTCCACACACACATGTACACACACACACTCGCAACCACATGAACAGTTTCCACACACACATGTACACACACACACACACGCAGCCACATGAACAGTTTCCACACACACATGTACACACACACACACACGCGCAGCCACATGAACAGTTTCCACACACACATGTACACACACACACACACACACACACACACACACACACACACACCAGCCTTATGAACAAACTCACACACATAAACTCAGTCTCTAGGTATTTACCTGTCTTCTAAGCAAGCTGGCAGCCTGATCCACAGTGAGACTATTGTGTGTGCACGGACTACCTGCCAACAGAGCACTGTGGCTACAGCATGAGCCTTGTGCTGGCTGGTTCTCCTAGGCAAGGCTGTAGGGTATTTTATTTTATTTTATTTCTTTTTTTGTTTGTTTGTTTGGTTTTTGTTTTTGTTTTTCAAGACAGGGTTTCTCTGTAGAACCTTGGCTGTCCCAAACTCACTTTATAGATCAGGCTGACCTCAAATTCATAGGAATCCTCCTGCCTCTGCCTCTCTGAGTGCTGGGATTACAGGGGTGCGCCACTGCACTTGGCTGTATTTTCTTAATTAATGACCAACTGAGGAGGGCCCAGCCCACTGTGGGTGGTGCCATCTCTGGGCTTGTGGCTCTGGGTTCTGTAAGGAAGCAGGCTGAGTAAGCCAGGAAGCAGCACCCCTCCATGGCCTCTGCATCAGCTCCTGCCTCCAGGTTCCTGTCATGCTTGAGTTCCTGTGAAGGTCAAATAAACCCTTTCTTCTTCAACTTTGGTTTTGGTCACACTGTTTCATCACAGCCATAGAAACCCTAAGACGAAACTTTTCTGCTGAAGCCTCTCTTGAGACAGACTTCCAGGCCCTGGAGGATAGGCTATGTCACCCGGTCCAGAGACTGTTACCAAGCACTAAATGCCAGTAATGTTCACTACCTGAGACAAAGGCACAGATGACTGAAAGGCACATTAACAAGGCTACCAGAAGCCCCGAGTGGGGGTGGGGTTCAGTGGGACAGGGCAAGCGGGAGCAGGAGGGTCTCGGAGTCCTGCAATAGGAGGTATTGTCCCCTTTCAGGCTGATCCAGGTCAGAGATAAAGGCACCCAAGTGTCTTTTCTCACTCAGCCACTCAATCAGTATGAGGTGCCCGGATCCCTGGTCCATGTCATGCAGGGACTATGGCATGAGCTATAGCTAGCCCTACTCGGCCATGCCAGCCACAGAACTCCATAGACATGGCACAGTGACTAATGTGAGTGAATGGGCCACTGTAGGAAATAGCAAGCAGTGCCTCAAAACATTGGGGAAAAAAAACATGGCCACCAATGCTACCTCCAGGCATTCACCCTAACGGATCAGAAGCAGGATCCCTAAAGCATGTTTGCCCAGTCATGTCCCGAGCAGCCTCACTCATGATTTCCAAAACAGGGAAACATCCGAAGTGTCACCGGCAATAAGTGGAAAGCATGGTATGTACATACAATAGACCACTGCTCATCCATGAAGGCAAGAAAAATCAGCACGTGCTACAACACGGATGAACCTCGAAGCACATTAATTGATTGGGCCAGCCATGAGGGAGTACTGTGCGAGTCCACACACGTGAGGTGCTCCAGGAATCAAAGCCAGAG
This sequence comes from Acomys russatus, assembly GCF_903995435.1. Taxonomy (NCBI): domain Eukaryota; kingdom Metazoa; phylum Chordata; class Mammalia; order Rodentia; family Muridae; genus Acomys; species Acomys russatus. The sequence goes on from NC_067147.1 coordinate 9,188,148, forward strand.
GGACAGAAATTAGAAGGTGAGACTGGGAGCGTCAGGAAGTCACAGGCGCAGTTCCAGTTTAGTGAGATGACGAGTTCTACAGACAGACTGCGGTTACAGCCTCACAAGAATGTGAATGCCTTTTCGGCCAAGAAGCTGATACATTTCAAATAGTCATGATGGTAAATCGTTGTCATTTGTCTATGGGGTGTGTGTGTGTGTGTGTGTGTGTGTGTGTGTGCGTGTGTTTGTCTGTCTGTCTGTCTGCTGTCCATGTGTGTGAGTGAGGATGTGCCGTCAAAAGACAGCCTTGGGTATCAGGCCTCATCTTCCCCCCTCTTTGAGGTAAAGCCTCCTATTGTTTTGTGCTGCACACAAAATGCTAGCTGGCCCATGAGCTCCCAGGAATTCTCTTGTCTTTGCCTCCTATCTCCCCAAAGGAACCTAGGATTATAGACAAGAGAGTCAAATGGGGCTTTGCTTCAAAAGGTTGTGGCCCAATGTAATGAGGAAGAAAATTTAGGAGAGGGTAAAACGGGTGATAATTAAGAGACTGGAACAAACTGTAGCAGCACCCAGCTCCTGGCCGACAAGGATCTCTCTCCATCGTGCATTTGGCTCCACTCCTTGTCCATTTATGTGATGGGTAGTTCTCGCTAACGCTCTCATGAGCAATGAATGCTCTGGATTCCGTGTTACCATGGAGCCATCCTCTCTGGAAAATTGTGAGGAGGATTTCCTGCCTCCCTCTTCCGTGGGGTGAAGGATCCACTTGGTCCGGATGTCTGATGCTTCACGTTGATGAAAGCTCATGAAACTCCACAGTAAGAGTGTCCCTGAGACAACTCTGAGATTCCATCTTACACCCATCAGAATGGCTAAGATCAAAAATTCACAAGCGACACCACATGCTGGCGAGGATGTGGGGAGAGAGGAACACTCCTTCATTGCTGGTGGGAATGCAAACTAGTACAGCCACTTTGGAAATCTATCTGGTGCTATCTCAGAAAAATGGGAATAGGGCTTCCTCAAGACCCAGCTATTCCACTCCTTGGAATATACCCAGAAGATGCTCCAGCACACAACAAGAAAATTTGCTCAACCATGTTCATAGCAGCCTTCTTCATAATAGCCAGAACATGGAAACAGCCTAAGTGTCCCTCAGTAGAAGAGTGGATAAAGAAACTGTGGTACATATACACTATGGAATACTACTCAGCTATTAAAAACAAGGAATTCCCGAAATTTGTGGATAAATGGATTGAGCTAGAAATGATCATAATGAGTGAGTTAACCCAGAAGCAGAAAGAATCAAATGGTATATACTCACTTATATCTGCATACTAGCCCAAGGGGCGTGTCCCACGAAAACCTTCACTTACCAGGAAACTGGGACAGAGGGGAAGGCATCCTATTGGGACTCTAAATGAGAGACGCATGGGAGAACAGCAAAATAAAAGGATCCAGAGGGTCCTAGAAATCTACAAGTAGAACAATATGATAGGCAGATTTGGGCCCAGGGGTCCCGCTCAAACTAAGGCACCAGCCAAGGACAATACAGGAGGTAAACTTTAAACCCCCTTCCCAGATCTAGCAATGGTCAGAATATTCTCCACAGTTGAGTGGAGAGAGTGTGATACGACTTTCTCACGTACTCTGGTGCCTCACATTTGACCATGTCCCCTGGAGGGGAGACCTGGTGGCACTCAGAGGAAGGACAGCAAGTAGCCAAGAAGAGACTTGATACCCTATGAGAATATATAGGGGACATAATCCCCCTCAGGAACAGTCATAGGGAGGGAATAATGGGAAAATGGGGGGGGGGGGAGGAATGGGAGGATACAAGGGATGGGATAAACATTGAGATGTAACAAGAATAAAATAATAAAAAATAATAATAAAAAAGAAAAAAAAAGAGTGTCCCTGAGAAGGCAGCCTAGATACACAACCGGCTGGCCACCCAGCACTGTCTATTTTAACCCACAGGATCACTGGATAGCCAGCAAGAGGCCAGACCGGAGCCCTCTCAGGCTGGCCACAAGGAGGTACTATCCATTCCACCTAAGACGGAGCACAGGCCACCCAGCAAGAAGCCAGACATTGTTCACTGTGCCTCCAGATCCTGTGCAATGAAGGTAAGAAAACCATGTTGGGGCTAGAGAGATGGCTTAGTGATTAGTAACACCTGCTACGTGATTGTAAGGACCAGAGTTTGGATCCCAGCACCCATGTAACCGACCAGGTGTCCCACAAACACCTGTCGCTCCATCTCCACGGGTTGAGTGCCCTCTCCTGGCTTCTGTTCAAACAGAGTGATGCACAGCATCACACACACACACACACACACACACACACACACACACACACACACACACACACACACAGAATATATCGTTGAGAGAGGGGGGCAGAGAGAGAGTAAACGCAAGCATGTAGTGAGAAAGAAAGATGTATCTGGTTCGCAGATGATTCCTCCTAGGACACTGGAGAGTCAACAAGGATGCTGGACAGAACACATAACAATAATTAGCTTGATTAGCAAATGTAAACTCTTTAGATACCTCAGCTATAAGCAATAGAGACCTCTGATTTGTTTTGCTTAAGCAGAATTTTTTTCCCGAATAACTTAATATGAAGAAGTCTATAATTAATTGTTGGTTAACCTGGCAGCTCAAAACTATCACTCAAAAGATTCTGTTTATCTTTACGTGTCACACACTGGGCTGTTCTCATGAGAAAAATTCCTCATGGTTACAAGGTCTGCATTTGTTTCAGTCTTTGCATATATTTCTCCAATGCCCGGTGCCATATACTCCTAAGTTCTCTTCATAGGAGTGAGGAAACATATCTCAGGACAGCCCCAATACATACGTGCCCATTGCATGTCCCTGTGCCTTCTGGCTAGCTCAGCATCCTGCTGTCATGCAAATGAATCATTGGCAAGGAGCACAGAGTCAGGGCAGATGCTTTACACCAACCCAGCAATGCTTAGAAACAAGATTGGCAGGGAAGGAAGTGGGTAGCCACAAAGGTGGAGCTGCACTCAAAATGAGGCCATTTTGAGGGAAGCAATCAGCTTGAGAGCCAGCAGTGCTCAGGCTCAGTGACAAGCAAGGCAGAACATCTTATTAAGTGATGGGTGCCTGGCAGTGCAGTGCCCAGGAGGGGAGAAGCCACAACAGAGGCTTAGGGCTTTCTCACTGAGCAACAGCATCCCTGGGAGCCGCCTTGACATCTTATCCTCCTTTGCCACATTTTTCTAGGCAACTCCAGAAGACGGCGATCCGCCAGGCATTGCTTCAGCATGCACTCTCCAGCAGCCCAGACCCCGAAATGGCTAAAGGGGTGAAAAGTCTCAGCCCTGTGGCACCAATTGGCCACTTCCTTTATCCTTGCAATTTGACAATGAGAATTTGGGAAGAATCACAGCTGAATGGCTATCCCCTCGCCCCAGAATGCTGCTCATTCCTCTTTAAATCTGCCAGAGTCCGTAAAGAGCATGAACCGCAGAAGTGCAGGCAAGCTTTGCTTACACACAGTTTGGAGATGAACGTACACTGCACGGTTACCTCTAGTGGCTACAACTGAATTCATAAAGTCATCGACTGAGGCTTACAAGTGCTAATAGCTCTGTCAGGCCGGGGTGCCTGAACCCCATTGCTTAATGAGCGCACGATTTGGAACACCCAACTTTCAACCCTAAGTTTCCTTTCTGTAGTTTTATTCAATTAAAAGAAAAGCACAAATTTCACTGACCTCCCACCTTATTCTAACTAGCAGTCCAGGAGGCCTGGGCTGCCTCTTCCCCACCCCCACTTCTATGGAAACTTAAACACCATGGATTCTGCAGAGCTCGGTGCTCCATGCAGCACTGGGAAGACAAGGTGGAGGGGAGTCTGCTTAGCATTCAAGAGTCCCTGGGTTCAATCCCCCAGTACTGCATAAACCGGGCATGATGGTGTACACCTGTAATGCCAGCACTGGAGTAGAGGCAAGATAACCAGAGATTACAGATCATTTTCAGCTACATAGTGAGTTCAAGGTCACATAAGAGCCTGTCTCAAAAAAAAAAAAAAAAAAAAAAAAAAGGAAAAAACCCGAAAGAGTGCGGACGGGCAGATGTCACTTTTATCTTTAGAGGAGAGTGTATTTTCAAGGAGACAGTGTCAGACCAGCCTTCAAGCAAAGGGTCAGTCAGAAAGGGTAGAAAGAATCTGCAGTGACAGCTTTAGGCTCCTCAGGGAGAGCAGAGGGTCGTCCTTGAAAGCTCTTTGTGAGGGTGTAGGGAGGCAGATGTGTGCTACAAGAAAGTAGGTCCAAAGCTGGCTAATGTCACCAAGTTCAACTAGAACACACCATGTTTTTCTTAAAGTTTATACCGATGCATTTGAGAGGCCTCGAGTATGTTTCTGGATAGGGGTCGTCTGGACAAGCGCTGGTTCTGCTTAGTGAGCATGCAACACGACAGTGCTCTCCTGTCCTGCCAGGAGACCTCTCCATTTAGGCTTTGCTATCTGAAAGGATCTATTTCCAAGGGCTGAGGGGATCTCTATGACATTTGTGCGTGTGGCTGAGTATGAATATCACAATTCTTAAGGGACACTAGTTTGGGAGCCCTGTGCCCTACCCCAAGGTATCTGGTTTAATCCAGTCACATCAAAATATAAATTATTTCACACGGTATTAAATAGTATTAAATAACAGAAGCTCGGGTGTTTCTACGATCCTGTCTGTTCGTGGCCCCTTGTTCTAAAGGAAACATTTTTCTGGAGAAATCATTTATTTCTGTGGGTCTCATGGGAACGAAAGAACTGTTCCCAGTCCTGTTTCTAGCATCTGTGCAGCATTCTCAAAAGCAGAGTCTCTCTGGGCATGGTGGCACACACCTTTAATCCCCAGCACTCGGGAGGCAGAGGCAGGCAGGTCACTGTGCGCTCAAGGCCAGCCTGGTCTACAAAGCGAGTCCAGGACAGCCAAGGCTACACAAGGAAACCCTGTACGTGAAACTCCCAGAGAGGATTGGTGTGAGGATCTGAATGGAGTGCCACAGAAGATCCCTCCTTAAATAACTGGTCAAGTTTAATTGGCTGAGGGATTGAGAAAATAAATGCAAAAAGAAACAAATGACCCAATACTCAAGAACTGGGTTGCACTCCTTTCCCTTAGACATTTGTCCCCAGACTCTTGAACTTTGGACGACAGAGAATTGTGCAAAGTGTAAGGCATGAGCTTTACTGACCGACATCTCATTTGCAGAATCTTAAGTAGTTGATCTTCAGCAAGTCAAGAATACTGCAGTGTTGACAAGAAATGTGAAGAAGAAGGAGGGAGGGAGAGAAAGGATGGCTAATGGGCATCCTGGTTAGGGTTTGGCTGGTTGATTGGTTCCATTATCTGCCTGTGTGTCAACCTAACTATAAGCTAGAGTCATCGGAGAAGAGAGACCAAACTGAAAATACACCCTCCATCAAACTGCCCATAGGAGGATTCTCTTGACTGATAATTGTTTTGGAAGGGCTCAGCCTACTGCAGGTGGCATCTCCTGGGCAGTGTGTCCCTGAGCAAGCCAGTGGGCAGCACTCCTCTGCGGTCTCTGCTTCAGTCCCTGTCTCCAGGTTCCTGCCTTGACTTCTTGATGTCCCTTCTCTTGCCAATGGACTGTAACCTGTAAAGCAAACAAACCCTTTCCTCTCCATGTTGCTTTTACTCTTGACCTTAAAAATAGCAATAGAAAGCAAGCTAGAGCAAGGAGTACAAGGACTGTTGGACACATTCTCCGTGTCAAAGGGTAACTATGGATCTCAACAATTCATTGCTCTTTTCAACATAGCCAAGAGTAATGACCTGGAGAGTTCCCAACACAAAGAAAGAATAATATTCAAAGCACCCCTCTGATCATGACTCCTTTATATTTTTCTTTTGGATTGCCTTTTTCATCGGCTCATTGCCCTTCTGATCACTACCTATTAAAGAATCTCATGTCACATGGCAAGGAATCCCACGCAGGATAAAGGGAGGGGCTGTCTTGCTGCCAGAGACATCTGTAAGCAGGAGCGGTGACTTCTGAGTCTCCAGAAAGCAAGAGTTACCAAACCTTTGCTTTGTGAGGAAAGTGGCTAAGACAGAGAAGCATCCATGGGCCCAGACTTTATAGATGCAGAGAGTCACATGTGCTGATGGCATGAAATAGAAACAGAGCTGTCTGTGGAACAATGGTGACTAATGAGAGGCAGGGCTGTAGTTGGGGTCCATAGTGGGGTTTGCACTCTACATCCAAAGGAAGGGAGTGGTGAGATCCAGGTGATCTCCTTGAGTGTGACTCAGTCTGGTGAAAAGGCAAAGAAGGGCTTGATGTTAGTGCAAAGACACAAGGCAATGACAAGGCCACCAGAGGTCTCATTCAACCTCAGAGCTCAACACTGGCTTCAAATCACCAGGCCGACTGCTGAAACCTGTGTACAGCAAGTAAATGTGAAAGTGAAAACTTTCTATTGAGCAGCAAGGGAAAGTTCCTAAGATGGGGATAAAGGAAGAGTCATGACTCAGATGACAGGAGCATCTCTCCCAACAGTCAGCAGAGCTCTTATAGAACAGCAGGGATCCCAAGGATGGGCTGCCACTGTCTGGCTTTTGCTTCAGGGCTTAAAAGAGTTTTCAAAGGGAAGAGGGCTATCTGTAGCGGGGAGCAGCCATGGGCTGCCAGTCAGTGCACTGTCTCTTGGTTGCCTCATATTTGTCTGGAAACCAGGATGTCTTCAATGGCTGCCAGAAAGTGGTTGTCAGCAAGCATCAAGCTGTCAGCTCAGTGGCGAGAAGCCTAAAGGGTTCAGTCCCATCTTGACCACCTGGTGGTACCTAAGTTCTGGCGCCAGAAGCACCTGTTCCAATAATTTTACTCTTAACTGAGCAGACACATGTTCTAGATCTCGTCTCAGGGAATCACATTAAAATAAGACTGGCTGGCCTCCAATCAGTTCAGTTTCAAGCCTTGCAAAGAAGAACGCTAGTGCCACTGTAAAACCATATATTTTAGGCTCAGAAATTTAGTAATTGTATATTCATAATTTTGAATAAGACTATTTTAAAACACGGTTTCCTTTCAGATTAATAGGACTTTTAAAGAAACTTTCATACATGTATACAATTTTTTTTATCATATCCAACCCACACTTTCTCCTTCCAGCCCAACATAAAGCCCCCACCATTTCTTCCTCCCAATTTCATGTCTTTTTTTTATAATCAATAACCCACTGAGCCCAATTAGTACCAGCAATGTGTCCATATAGATGGGGGTATTCACCTGGATATGGGCAGCCATGCTCCCAATGGAAAGTGCCTCTCTCTATCCCCAGCCACTCAGCTACCAACACCAACAGCTTCTTTAAAGGGAGGTTAGATAAATCTGGCTCCATAGCACTGAGTCTGGAGAGCCAGGAACTCCAGAATGCACACGCCACTGTGATTGATGGCCTTCATCCTGCTCTTGGGGTTCCAGGCCAAGCTTGCCCACACATGGTGTTGAGGTTGACTGTTTACAGTGTGTCCTGCAGAACAATGAGTATGGTCCTGTCTCTGCTAGACAAGGATGTAGAATTATGAATTTTTTTTGCCTCTAGGGAGCCACATAGATTTGCTCAGAAGGACAAACATGAGCTGTGCCAGACTGTTTAGTAAAGACAGAAAAGGGTTTGCATTAAAAATAATGTCATCCCCTCATTCTCACGACAACCGGCTCACTTGGTCCCTTTACGTAAAAGATTGAGGCCTTAACAATTCTCTTTGCCACAAATTGACACTGCCATTTCTCCATCTCGACCACTGCTGAACATTGTCACCTTAGCATATGCTTTGTGATGACAGAGGGGCATTTGTGTACATGAAAACAAAAGGAGCAAATGCAAAGGGAGAAGATGTGGTTAGGCTCCTCCATTACAAAGCATCCTGAAGAAGCTCTGCTCCATCGCATCCTCAGGATGAAGGCTACCAACACTAACCACACTAGATCTCAGAATCAAGTGCCAGGAATACTCTGCATCCACCTTAAGGATCAGAGTCTGAAGCCCTTAGAGCCTCCAATTATGATGGCCAACAACTGTGTGTCTTTAAAATATCAAAGTTCCAACATTTAATGTTCTTTGTCATGTTCCTAATGTGCTTTCTCCATCTCTTGGGGGGCATGGCAAGTGTCACCAACAGCTAAGAGATGGATTAATACTGATTAGGAGGAAAGGGTCCCAGAGAACTGCTGGTACCTAGATACAGTCAGAAGCTCAATGTAGAACCTGCAAGGGTGACTGGATGGGAAGCTACCAGGGGAACCTACAGTCCCAAAGCACTGGGCTGACTGCTGGTGCCCTTGACTGTGGTGCCCTTGACTGTGGTGTCCTTGACTGTGGTGCCCTTGACTGAAACTAACAGGGTTCGTGGTGCTGAAGAGACCCACCCCAAGAAAGACCGAAGAGCTTCAGGTCAGGCAGCAACATTTTCTTCCTTCTTCATCACCCTGTCAGAAATTCCCTTCCGCTTCTTGTCTAGAGGAATTTGGAACTAGTTCCTACTTTGCTGCCCAGAGTGATAAGCACCAAGACAGTGGCTGCAAGAAAAGCAAATACCTACCACTCAGTAACCCATGGGACACAATGCTGTTTGCCCTGTCTCAATTTCCCCCAGGACTGAAACCACTGCTGTTCAGACGGGTCCCTCACCTAGGTGGCAAGGGACAGATGATAAAACTGCTCATTGTTGGACCAGACATCAGCACCAGCTTGTTGCTGTGTGAGCACCATATGAAATGCCAACTGAAGTTCTAAAAAACGACACAAAGAAGTGACAGTCCTCTGCATCTTCTGTCTCAGCTCACACAATCTGAGGGAGATTGGAGATTGTACAAGGCAGCCATTCCTGGCACTGGGACTAGGGGAAGGTGGGTTCTTTTGTATTTTTGTCTCCACGTCTCTTTATCTAATTTGTGGATTTTTGTAAATGAAGCCTCGCTGAGTCTGTGCTAATATACTAGCTGCTGTTATGTCAATCAGACCATATTACATGCTTATTTTTCACAAGGGTTCTGCTATTTCTCTACTCCAACCTTTGCTGAGCAATGGGAACACAGTTAATGCCAGCTGGAGAGTCACATGGCATGAGAGGCACTGGAAGGTGGGCTGATGGCAAATAGTCTGCAAAATAAAATACAATTCTTTTCATGATAGTCCAGTTGGATTCACAGGGAAAACATATGTTCTAGACATGGGAGAGAGGCAGCTGTCTTCTCTCTTCCTGCTGGAAGCTGGTGACAATAGCGAAAAGCCCACTACAGTGGTCCAGTGGATAAGGATAAGGACACACTGCTCCAGATCTACCCTATGCCAAATATCTTGTGCTCCCACAATGCCCTGCTCCCAGTCCCAGCACAACACATCCATAGCTAAGATGTTTGAAATCAGAAGCAATTTCCCATCGTTTCGTATTTCAAATGTTTTCACAGCATGAAACTTCTTCTTTGTTTTGTGAAGATAGGCTGACATTAGCAACATTAGAGGCATGATTTGTGAAATTACCCCCAAATTATATTAGCATTTCTCACAGAACACTGCTTCTCTTGTAAATGAATAGTAGGTGAGTTTCATAAAAACTTGCCTCAAAATGAGTCCCAAGGATCCATAGTAAGTGACTATCTTAGCGATTCCAAAAGCAAAGCACTGTGTATGCAATCACCAAAGTCAGGGAAAGCAGGGCGGGATGCCAGCGTACACGTAGGCCCTGGAGGTTCCTACTGACGCACTGTTGAAACAGCTCTTCCTGTCTCTCGTGTGTGCATGTGCGTGTGAGTGTGCATGTGTGTGTGTGTGTTCATATAGCTACCTGCTGTCTAAGCACAGTGACCATTAATTAAAGTGACTCCCCGTTACCTCCCAATTCATCAGAAGGTCCTTCCTCCCGTCTGATTAAAGCCGATACACTGGTTACTTTGGTGTCTGAACAAATAGATAATGAAGAGAGAACACACATTGGGTATGGACTGGACAGAGGTCAGAGCTGTCAGCCATGCAATTTTGCTTCCATCTCGTCTTTTCTTGGCCAGTAGCCAGGCTGGGAACATTCAGGAAAGAAATAATCAAATCATTATTAATGGTCTCCGTAGCATGATCACTGTCCCTTATAGATTAGATTAATTGCTACTTTGGTCCTTGCTATGGACAGAGGAAGCAGTGTGAGGCCCAACGATTAAATGGCTACATTCAAGTTCCCCTCACGCAGGCTGAAGTTAGGATGAAATCTTCTAAACCATCTCTATCTGTGCTTCAGCAGATGATGTAGAACTTATCTGATCTCAGAGTGTGTGCAGCAACACAAGAGGAAAAAAGACAAAAGAGGGCTGAGATGATGTCTCGGGGGTAAGGGAAATTACTGTGCAAGCACAGGACCTGAGTTCAAATCCCCAGTACTCATGTAAAAAGCCAGGTGCAGCTCGTAACTCCAGTGCTGTGGTACAGAGACAGATGGATCATTGGTGCCATCTGGCTGCTGCCTTAGCTCCAGGTGCAGTGGGAGACCTGTATAAAATGGATAAGGCAGGCAGTGATTGCAAAGATATTGGATAGCCTTCCTTGGCTTGTGTTTACAAGCACAGGAGCACATAGCCACATACATGTGTGTGTAACACACACACACACACACACACACACACACACACACACACACACACACAGTGACATACACCAAAAAGAAAGATAGCCAATGTTGCAATATTGGTGACAATATGGTGAAGAAAGAAGACTTATATGGCATTGGTAAAAATGTAAATTAGCTCAATCGTCGTGAAAAACAGAATGTTAAAATACTAAAAATAGAACCACCACAACTCAATGATGCCACTACTGGCTGTCTCTTTCCACAGGAAATAAAATCCGTATGTATATCAGATGACTAGGTGAAAAAAACATGGTAGAGAAATGTGACTTAGCCTGAATGAAGATGGGGCTCTTGCATCTGGGGCAACATGGGTGAAATTAGAGAGCATCATGCCAAGTGAGGTAAACCAGCAAAGGGAGAGACGACAGGGTCCTCTGTGTAGAATATAATGAGCCAAACTGCAGAGTGGAGTGCACAGGGATGCTCACCAGGGTCATGGAGAGGATTGTCAAAGGGGACCAAGTTTAACCAAGTTTTAGGAAATGCAAGTAAATCTCTACATTAATGTATGATAGCTATGCCCAATAGCACTGTATTGGAAAGATTCCAAGAAAGCAGATTTTAAGTGTCCTCGCCACCATAATTTAAGTATCTGAGACGATGAAAATGTCTATTAACATTACTTATTGTTTATCAATGTATACATATATCAAGAATAAGGTCTTATATCATATGTAAATATAATTTTTCTATCAGTTATACTTTAATAAAGTGGAAAGGGAGGGTCTATGAAAGAGAAAATGAAAATTAAGTTCAATAATTAAATTCAGAAGTGAGCATAAGTGCTCAACTCGTAGCAGAAGGAGAAAAAGGAAGGAGGAAGAGGAAGGAGGAAGAGGAGTGTCTACTGTCTGCTACTAGGAATCCCCAGGACGACTGACAAAAGGCTGAAGACCTAGATGATGTGAGATTTAATGAAATGCTGTTACAAGTGCGGGGACAGGAACGGAGCTGTGGGACCTGGGGAGACGGGCGGCATTTCAACCAGAAGATGGTATCCAAAGGGGGGAAACTATGCAAGGTAGATGAAAGAGAAGTACATTCGGCAGAGGAAAGGGAGAACAGAAGTTCTAGTGTCTGTGAGTGTTTCACATGCTCAGAAACAGTGATAAAATGTCGAGAAACAGCAACATGGCTCAGGTGTGCGCAGACTCCATCTGCAGCATCCAGGCCAATAGCACTCTCTGGGAAAGCATGGTAGTAATGAACATTTGCCGAACTTTCATAAAATAAAAAGTACTGAGGGATCCTGAGACATGATTCTCATTCACATCCTAGTATTTTTCTTTAGTGGGAAGGGGGTAAGAAATAAGTTAAAAGTTATGACCTGAACATTGGGGCATTCTGATTTGATATTGGCTCTTGGTGAGAGAACAGTGACCTGGGATGAGACTGTGGAATGTGGTGATGGGACACATGGGGTACTGATAGTAGATATTATGGTATTAAAAATGAACAGTGGGGAATTGCAATGGGACACTGGGGCTTTATGATTGGTCAGGAGGGGATATTTTGATGGTATGGAAAACCACTGTGATGGGAAAGAAAAGCATTGTGATTGGGGGGAGGGGAGAGAGAGAGAGAGAGACTTTTGTGGGGCATTGTAATGAGATCTAAGATCATTATGATAGGACAGTGGGACACTGTGATGGGTTACAGCATCACTGTGATTGTATTGTAGAGATTATCATTGAACAGTGAACAGCTTGGCTTATGATGGTACAGTGGGCATTATGATGGGAAAATGAGTCTTTGACATGGCCCAAGGAGCACTGTGATAGGACAATGGATCATTGTCTTAGGGAAGTATGGCATTTGTGATAGGATGGTTGGGCATTGTGATGGAACAGTGGGGCACTGTGATGCCATAGTGGGGCTTCGTGCTGGGACAATAAGACATTGTGAAGGGTCAGTGAGGCAATGTGATTGGACAGAGGAATGCTGTTATAGGACACTGGAGAATTGTGATTTTTCAGGGAACAACTGTGATTGGAAAAACCACTAGGATGGGCAATGAGTCCAGGGTGATGGGCTTGTAGTGTTTTGATGGGACTGTGAAACATTGTGATAGGCCAGTGGGGAATTTGATGGGACTGTGAAACATTGTGATAGGCCAGTGGGGAATTTGATGGGACTGTGAAACATTGTGATAGGCCAGTGGGGAATTTGATGGGACAGTGGGACACTGTGGGACATTGTAATAGGACACTGGGGGATTTGATGGGACAGTAGGGCATTGATATTAGACAAGGGACAACTATGGTTGGACAGGTGAGCACTGTGATAGAACTAGCACCAACATGAAAGGAAGTGGGCCATTGTGATGTGACATTGGGTCACTGTGATAGAACAGTGGCCCACTGTGGAACATAGTCATGTAACAGTGAGGTATTATGATTGGACATTGTGATATTCTGAAGGAACAGTAGAGCATTGTGATGGGAACTTGGGATATTGTGATAGGACCCTGGGGCATTTTGGGGGAAAAGAGAGAACCGTTGTGATGAGACAATGAAGCTTTGCGATGGATGAGAGTGGTATTGAGATTGGAGAGGGGCCAAAAGTGGTGGGACACTATCATAGTATACTAGAGACTATTTAGTGATGGTCAGCTATTGAGAAGGGAGAGCGGGCCATTGTAATGGGAGAGTCAAGCACTGTTACAGGACAGTGGAACATTGTCATGGGACAGCGGGCATTGTCATGGGATAGTGGGGCATAGTGATGGGACAAGTGATGACTGTGAGTAGACAAGAAACTAAAATTATGGGACTGAGGATCATAGTGATAGGACAGGAGAGCTTTTTGATGGGCTGTTGGGCCATGGTGATCAGAGTGAGGACTAAGGTAATAGGACTGAGGAGCAGTGTGATGGTGCATAGGCCATTATGATGAGACCCAAGACTACTGTGATGGCAAAGTAGAACATTTATAGGCAGTGAGGCATTGTGATGGAAGAGTAATACATTGTAATTGGAAGAATAAAATGACACCGGGGCATTGGGGCAGGATAATGGAGCCTGGTGATTAGAGTGTTGACCACTGTGATTGGATAATGAAGTATTATGATGGGACAGTAGGACATTGTGATGAGACACTGTGGAATTGTGATGGGACCCTGGGGCACTTTGGTGGGACTGTGTGGCATTGGGATGGGACATGAGATGGCTGTGGTTGGATAGAAAACTATAGTGATAGGAAACAGGACCACTATGCTAGGACAATGGGAGCTGTGATGGGAAAGCTACAAATTGTGATGGGACAGTGGGAGAGTACCATGGTACACTAGGATTTTTCAGTGATAGTTTGCTATTGAAATGCAGAAAAAGGAGTTGAGAAAGTCCAGCACTGTGATGGGACAGTGAGATCTTGTCCCATTTATACAGAAGATTACGGTGGTGTGGAAAAGGAACATTGTGATAGGAAAGTGGGGATTTATGGTGCAACAATGTGGTACTGTAATGGCACAGGTAGAATACTGTGATGCAACGGTACTACTGTGATTGCCCACTGAAGTATTTTTATGGGAGAATAGGGCACTGAGGTGGAACAGTGAGGCACTGTGATGGGATTTGGAACCACTTTGATGCCACCTTGTAACATTTATTTGGGACGTTTCACATTGTGAAGAACAGTGGGGTACTGTGCTGGGATGATGGAGCATTATCTTGGGACAATGAGGCATTGTTATTGGACAGTGCGACAGTGTGATGGAGACAGGGAACCACTGTGAAGGGATAGTGAGACATTGTAATGCAATAGTGAGGCACTGGGATGGGGCACAGGGACATTTTCTTGGGACAGTGGGGCACTGTGATAGGACAGGCAAACACCGATGGGATTGTGGGACAAGTGATGTGACAATGCTGCATTGTAATGGGATGGTGAGGCACTGTGATGGAACCGTGGTGCACTGTGATGGGATTTGGGGCCACGTTTATGGAATGTTAGACCATTTATATGGGACAGTGTGACATTGTAAAGAGACAATGGGGCAATAGGGGAAGGTGATGGAAGAGTAGGATATGATGAAGGCACAGGGAGTCACTTTGATGGCAGTGAACATTGTGATGGGATAATGAGGGGTTGCTAGGACAGAGAGGTATATAATGGGACACTGAAAGTAAAATGTGACTGGACAGATGACCTCTGTGGTTAAAAATAGGACCACTGTGATGAGACAAGTTTATCAGTGTGATAGAAAAGTGGGCATAGTGATAGGACATTGTAGTATTGTGAAAGAAGAGTTAGGGCATGATGTTTGTACACTGATGCATTTTTATGGTAGGAGAAGTTGTTGTCATGTGACAGCAAGACATCATCATGGGACAGTGGGCATTTTGATAGAGTTGTGAGCCAATATGTTGTGGTTGTGGGGCACTGTGAAGGAACCATGGAACATGTGATATGACAGTACAACATTACAATGTGACAGTGTAATACTATGGTAGGACAGAAGACTAATGTCATAAGACAGGAGACAAGATCGTGGAACAGAGTATCACTGTGATGGGGCAGTGGAACATTGTTTCGGGACAGAAGTCAAGAATGATAGCCCAGGGGACTAAACTGTTGGGACAAATGATTCTTAGCACAGTGAAGCATTATGGAACAGTAGGCATTATGATGGCTCAGTAGTCATTGTAGTAGTAGAATGTAACATCATAATGGAAGAGAGGAGCATTGTGATGGGACAGTGGCATTGTGACAAGACACTAGGGAACAGTGACGGGACAGTGGGGCATTTTTATGGGACACTGGGAAACTGTGATGTGAGAGTGTGGTATAGTAATGGAATAGTGGTTCACTGTGGTGTTACAGTGGGATTTCCAATGTACCAGTAGGGCATTGTGATGGAAGTGAAAAGCTTCAATAAGACTGCATTGTCATTGAACACCGGATGTTGTGATATGATAATGGGACCTTGTGATGAAAGGATGAAGCATTGTGATGGAAGGGTCAAGCACTGTGATGGGACAGTGTGACACTGTGACAGCAAATTCAATTGGGCAGGTAGGCATTGTAAAGAGACAGGGAGCATTGTGAAGGGACAGGGAATGACTGAGAATAAACAGGGAACTACAATAATGTTTAAGAGGAGCATTGTGATAGGTTAGTTGGGCACTGTGGCAGTATATGGATTATAGAACATTGTGCTTCCCTAGGGACCACTGTGATGGGACATGGTGTATGGGGATTGGATCAGTGGGCATTGTGATTGGACAGTGGAACTATATGATGCATCACTAGGACACTGATGAGATGATGGGGAGTTGTGAAGAGTGAGTAGAATATTGTGATGGGGCAAAGGATTTTCGTGATGGGACTGTGTAAAATTGTGTTAGGAACAGGGACTATTGTGGCTGGAAGTAGGACCACTGTTATAGAATGGGAATCAATGTAATAGGTCAGAAGGGCATTGTGATGGAACATTAAGCATTATAGTGTAAAACTGGGTCATTGTAATGGTAATATGACTATAGTAATGGAATTTTTTGTGCAAGGTGGCATTGTGATGGCAGGGTGGGGCATTGTAATGAAACAATGTGAAATATGTTGATGATGCTGTGGCATTGCTATGGGCCAGTGAACTACTGTGACGAGTATGTGGGTCATTTGGACAGTGTGGCAGTGACAGTGAGGCATTTTGATTAGACTTTGTTATAATGTGAAAAAAAAGAAGGGGACATTCTAAGAGACAGTGGTTTATTGTGGTAGTAGAGGGACCATTGTGATGGGACAATGGGCGATCGTCAAGGGTCAGTGGGGCATTGTGCTGGACAGTGGGCCATTATGTTGTGGCAGTGTATAATTGTCACAGAATGATAAACCATTGTGATTGAACAGTAGAGGCATTTTGATGGGACTGTGGAGCATTGTGGTGTCAGAGTAGCACATTGTGATGTGACTTGGTACCACTAAGATGGGCCAGTATAACATTGTAACGGGACAATGACACATTCTTGTTGGGGACCACTGTGGTGGGACACAGTTGAGTATTGAGATGGAACAAGGCATCACTGTTGTGGGTCAAAAGGCATTATAAGGCTATAGTGGATATTGTGGCAATACAACTAGGCATTGTAATTGGACAGTGGCTCATGATTAGATAGAAGACCACTGTGATGGAATAATAATTATTGGGATATTATAATGCAGCATTGTGATATGACATGGAACTACTGTGATGTCACAGTGGAGTATTGAGAGGGGACAGTGGAGCATAGTGATGGGACGGTAAAATATGATGGAGCATTATGATGGCACAGTGGGTATTATTAAAACAGTCAGCACTGTAATGGGACAGTGGAGCACTGTGATGACACAGATGATAACTATTATGGGATAAAGAAGAATTGTGATGGGACAATGGAGCACTGTGGTGGAAAAGTGGGTCATTGCAATAGGACAAGAATCCAATGTGATGGGACGGTGGAGCACTGTGGTGGCAGATGGCAGTATTGTGATGGAACAATCTGGCACTGAGATGAAAGAGTGCCATACAATGCTCAAAACATGGAGTACATGATTGGACAGGGAGCCATTGTGATTATATAGGAACTAAGGTGATGGGGAAAGAAAATTTGTAGATGGTCCATGGAGCATGTTATTGCATAAGGGCGGTGTGATGAGACAATGGAGCACTGTATTGGGACAGGGAGGCAGTGTGATGGGGCAGCAGACATTATAACGAAATAGTCAAGATTGTGGTGGAATATTCAGTCTTTGTGATGGGACCATGAAACATAATTATCAGGCAGTACCACTGTGATGTGACAGTAGGGTTTTGTGACCGAACAGTGGATTGCTGTATTATGAAACTAGGACATTTATGATGGGACAGTGGTCATTGTAATATGACAGTTGACATTTTAATATAAAAGTCAGGTAATTCAATGGAAGAGGGGGTATCATAAAGGGACAGTGGGACATTGTGATGAAATAGAGACCCACTATGAAGGGTCATTGGAACACTGTCATAGGACAGTGGGACACTGTGATGGGACAGTTAGTTACTGTGGTGGGACAGTGTAACATTGTGATATCATCGTAGATCACTGAGATGTGACAGTGATGGAGCAGGTAAACACTGTGATTGAACGGTGCAACATTATCATGAGGCAGTGGCACAATGGGATGAGACAGTGGAGCATTTTGATAAGACAATGGAACATTGTGATGGGAAAGGGTTCCACTGTGATGCTGCAGTTAGTCTTTGTGACAGGACAGTAGGGCAGTATAAAGTAACAACGAGGAATTCTTTTGGGACAGTCACTCATTGTGAGTAGACAGTGGGGCACTGTGATGGTCAGCAGGGAATTTTGATGGGAATATGGCCTTGTTATGGAACAATGGTGCTTTACGATGACACGGCAGTGAATTGTGACATGACAGGAAACCACTTTAATAGGTCAGTGGGATGATATTATAAGACACTGTAGCACTGTGATGGGACAAATGGCATTGGGATGGAACAATGGAGAATTGTGATAAGACAAGGGACCATTGTGCTTGGATACGGTACCACTATGATGAGACAGGACAGTTGGGCAGAATTGTGGACTTCTGTGCTTGGACAAGGAAGAGCTAGAATGTAGAGAAAGGCACTACGATTGGACAGGAAAGCATTGCAACGGAAATGTGGGTCATCATGATAGAGCATGAGATCATTATGATGTCACAAAGGAGCATTTTTATCAGAGACATTGTGATAGCAGAATACGACAGTTCGATGGGACAGTCAGGAATTGTGATGGCACAGAGGGGGTAGTTTTATGGGACCCGGGTGCATTACGATGGGATAGTGTGACATTGTCATGGGACAGAGGACTCCTGTGGGGCATTGTGATGTGACAGTGGAGCATTGTGAAGAGACAATGGGGCATTGTGACAATAGACGGGATCACAGTGTAACATTTTTATGCGAGACAAGCACAGTGATGGGACACTGGGGCATTGTTTTACAATATAAGATATTATATTGTGACACTAAGGCAATATGATGGAACATTAGGGCACTGTAATGTGACTGTGGGGGATTGTGATGTCATATTTTGGCATTGTGATGGGACAGGATGATTGAGATTAAACAGAAGAATACAGTCATGGAGAATCACTCTCATGGAACAGTGGATAAGTATAATGGGCCAAAGGACAATTGTTATTTGATAAGTGA
Organism: Acomys russatus; assembly: GCF_903995435.1. Lineage (NCBI taxonomy): Eukaryota > Metazoa > Chordata > Mammalia > Rodentia > Muridae > Acomys > Acomys russatus. The sequence goes on from NC_067147.1 coordinate 9,206,995, forward strand.
CCAAGGTGATGAAACAGAACCATTGAGACAGCAAAGTGCAGTATTGTGATTGTGATGCAACAGGGGAACAGTGTGATAGGAGAGTCAAGCACCAAGACAGTGGGACATAGTAAAGGCATGGTGAGATATAGTGATGGGAAAGGGAGCATTACAATGGCATCATGGGCACAGTGGTAAAATAGTCAGCCATTGTGATGGTACAGCATGGTAAGAAACAAGGGACCACTATTATGGGACACTTGAGCATTGTGATGACAAAAGTGGAACATTTTGATGGAAAATGGAACATCCTGGTAGAACATGAACCCACTGTGTTGGAAAAGTGGAACATTTTCATGGAGAAATGGGGCATTGCGATGGCAGATTGATATACAGTGAACAAAAAGTTGGATGTTGTATAGAATCAGAAAGACTCACATTGGGACAGTTGAATATTATGAAAGGACAGAGGACCACTGTTGTTTTCCAGGGGCTAAAGTGATGGGAGAAAGGGCCATTATGATAGGACAGTACAGCATTGTGGCATTTTTATAGGACAATGAGGCATTGTGATAAGCCAATGGGGTACTATGATAGTAGAGGTGATAATTGTGAGACAGTAGGACAATGTGATGGGAGAATGGTCCATTGTCATGGGAGAGTGAGACACTGTCATAAAACAGAGAAACATTGAAAAGGGATTTAGGGACATTTTGATGGAAGAATAGGGCTTTGTGATGGCACATTGGAGAACTGGGAATGTATAGTGGCCATAGTTATGGAACAGGGGACCAACTGTGGTGGAACACTGGAATATTATTGTGGGGTGGTGGAGCCTTATGGTAGGACAATGGAACATTGGGATGGGCCAGAAAACCACTGTGATAGGACAGTAGCACATTTTGAAGGACAAATGGGCCATTGTAATTGGACAAGGAGACATTCTCTTCCACAGTGGGACATTGTGATTGGACAGTGGGGTACTGTGACAGTATAGTGAGGATTTGTAATGAGAAAGCGGGTCATGGTATTAGGAGATTAAACAACTATGATTGGATAGGGAACTATTGTGATGGGCCAGAGGAGCACTGTGATAGGATGTAAAACCACTGTGATTTTCAAGTATCTAAGGTGATAAGACAGAGGAGCTTGTGATGGGAGATCATAGCATTGTGATTGGACAGAAAACTAAAGTGATCAAATAGCAGGAATTGTAATGGAACACTGGAGCATTGTAATGGAACACAATGGAACATTGTAATGGGTCAATGGGCATTATCTTGGGACAGTTGGATATTGTGATTGGACAGTGGGGCAATATGATGGGTGAGTAAGCCATTGTGATGAAACTTATGGAACAATGGAACATTGTGGGGCATTGCAGTAGGACAGGGAATTTGTGATGGGACAGTCGGACATTATGATAGAATAACAAAGCACTGTGATGGGGCAAGGGGCACTGTGATAATACAGTAGAAGTCTATGAATAGGCAGGGGATCACTGAGGTTTTATGCTTGACCACTATGATGACTCAGGGAATCATTGTCATGTATCATTATGGTGGAGCTATAGCCCATTGGGATGAGATAGGGGACAAAACTATGATGACATGATGAAGAGCTGTGATGGGATTCGTGTTGGATAGTGGGGCACTGTGATAGAAAAGGGGATAGCTATAAAGGGCTATAAGATCACTGTGCTGGGATAGTGGTGCATTGTTTTGGCAGAGTATAGTGTTATGGCCAGATTGCTAGATCCCCAAAGACCACCAAGAGTCCAAAGCTGAATGCAAAAGCAAGGGGCCTTTATTTCTGCAGAAGTCCAGCATGTAGGGATCACCATTTAGACAAAATGTCGACCTCAAGGTAATCTTAATGGCTTTTGTTTTTAAAGGCATTCAGGGAAATTCCAAGGGAGGGGTTGGAGACCTTTAACATGATTGGAGCTTTAGAATTGAAAAGGCATGGGCAGACAGAAAAGGTGCAGGCAACCTTAGTCAGCAGTCACAAGTTAGTCATAAGATAAGATATTTCCAGACCAGCAGTAAACTAACCTTAAGAAATCTTATTTTTCCCCCAGCCGGGTGACAATGCTGTCCCTGATTAGCTGTCATTTTCTGTAATCACAGAGCTCACTTCTGAGGAATGGAGGCTCAGGCCTGCTCCAAGCTAACAAGATACTGAAACTTGTCATAGAGTCAGCTAGACTTATTTAACCAGGCTTCCTCATATTGTGTTGTGATAAAGCAGTCAGGTATTGTGATAGGAGAATGGGACATTGTCATGGGGCAGAGGGACACTGAGATGGGACAGGTTGGTATTGGGATAGAATAGTGAAGCATTGTGACAGGACAGTGGGAAATTGTGATGGTAAAGGCAGTCACATTGATGGAGCAGTGGGGAAAATTGTCATTGTGATAGGACAGCGGGTAATGTGACAGTGCAGTGAGAGATTAGGATGGAATAGTGAAGCATTGGGGTGCTACAAAGACGTGTTGTATTATGAAGAAAGTTGGCATTATGGTAGCCTAGTGGGCATAGTGGGCATAGTGGGCATAGTGGGCATAGTGGGCATAGTGGACATAGTGGGCATAGTGGGCAGAGTGGGCATAGTGGGCAGAGTGGGCAGAGTGGGCATAGTGGGCATAGTGGGCAGAGTGGGCAGAGTGGGCATAGTGGGCATAGTGGACATAGTGGGTATAGTGGGCATAATGGGCATAGTGGACATAGTGGGCATAGTGGGCATAGTGGGCAGAGTGGGCAGAGTGGGCATAGTGGACATAGTGGACATAGTGGACATAGTGGACATAGTGGGCATAGTGGGCATAGTGGGCATAGTGGACATAGTGGACATAGTGGGCATAGTGGGCATAGTGGGCATAGTGGGCATAGTGGTAGGAGAGTCAGGATTTAGGATAAGACAGTGGAGCATGATGAGGAGATAGGGAACCACTATGATGAACAAATGGAGAGCTGTGATGGAACAGTTATGGAGTGGTGGTGCATTGTGGTGAAATGTGGGCCTATTAGAATGTGACACTGAAGAAACGTGGTGGGACGGAACGGCATTGTGCTGGGAATGTGGACATTGTGATTCCAAAGAAGAACACTGTGAATGGATTCTGGGGTACTGTGATGGAACAGGGACCTACTGTGGTGGGGCAGTGCTACATTTTCATGGGACAGTGGGGTACTGGGATGGTTCAGTGGGGCATAGTTGTGATAGGGAACCATTGTAAAAGAATAGTGGTTCATAATGAAGGAAAAGTGGGGAGTTTTAATGGGAGAATGGGGGCATTATCTAGGGTGAGCAAAGCATTGTTTGGGAGGAGTAAAGCATTGACTTAGGAGAATGAGGCATTATGATTGGACAATAGGAGATTGCGATAGAGTAGTGGGAAATTGTGATGGGACTGGGATAGGACAGTGAAGCATTGTAATAGGGACATTGGAGAATTTTTACTAGGCAAGGAACCTCTCTGGTTTGACATGAAACTATCATGATGGGTCATTGGGGCATTCTTACAGAAATGTGGGGTACTATGTAAAGAAAGGAACCACTAAGATGAGAAAATGAACAATTGTGATGTGGAGTGTAATAACTGTGATTGGGGAGGGGGCATTGTGATGGGAATGTAGGTCATTGTGATGTGCAGTGAGACCATTGTGATGGAACCATGAAACATTTTTATTGGGTAGTGGGGCATTGTCATGGTAGAATATGGCATTGTGCTAAAACTGTCAGGGACTGTGATGGCACTGTGGGGCATTTTGATGGGACATTGGACCTCTGTGATGGGATTTGGTACACTGTGGTATGACAGTGGAACATTATAATGTGGTGCATGATATTATTGTGATGAAACAAGAGGGCATTTTATAGACAATGGGGCATTGTGATAGTAAAGGGTATTATTGTGGTGGGACAGTGTAACATTTTTATCAGAGAAAGGCATTGTTATGGGAGACTGGTGCACTGTTTTTGAACAGAAGAAATTATATTGTGACACTGAAGCAATGCGAAGGGACATTGAGGCATCGTAATATGACAATGAGGCATTGCGATAGGACAGTAAAGTACTGTGATAGAATACCTGGGCATTGTGATGTCACATTTGGGCATAACTAAGTTAAACAGAGGAAGTAGGTCATGGGACAGAGGTGCATTACGACGGGACAGTGGGGTATTGTGATGGTACAGAGGACAACAACTCAACTGATTTGTCAAATGACTATAGTGATGGGAAAGAGGATGTGATGGACCAACATGGCACTGTGATGAGTCAGGGATCACCATGATAGAACAGTTGAGCATTGGAATAGGATGGCAGAGACAATAAGATGTAAATGATGAAAAGTAGGCATTGCAGTGGCATGCTACAGTGGTAAAACAGCTAGGCATTATGACTGAGTCATGGAGTATAGTAAATGGACAGGAAAGCATTATCATTGGGCAGTGGGCATTGTGATGGGATAGGAGGAATTCTCCATTTTGATGGAGAATGGCATGTCCTGGTGGTACAATGACTGGACCACTGTGTTGGAACAGTGTAGGAATTTTTATAGGAAAACCCCATAATTGTGATTGTATTGTTCAAGGGTCTCTTGGGGAACAAACAGATAAAAATTAATTACATATGCGTATACATACGCATACATGGAATTTAGTAAAGTGGCTTGCAGGCTTGTGTTTAGCTAGTGCAAGAATGGTTGCCTACCAATGAAAGTCCAAGAGTCCAGTGGTTATTGAATCCACAAGGCTGGATGCTTCAACTGGTCTTCAGTATATGTCAGAAACCTAAAGAAATAGGCTCTAACACCAGTGAAGGAATGGATTTGCCAGCAAGACTAAGGACAAACAGGTAAGAGCAAGAGATTTCTTATTTAATGTCCTCTGTATAAGCTGCCACAAGGGGTCCGTATTTTAACTTGTTCTTTCCACCTCAAAAGATCCAATGGGAAAAAAAAACTCTCACAGATATACCCACTTTCTTGGATCTTAGTTAATCTCAGATGTAGTCTAGGTGACAGCCAATGATAATAGCTTTTGAAGTGACACAAGAGTGTGGCTTACATACAGACAATGGTGCACTGTGTTGAAACACCGGAATATTCTGACAGGAGAGAGGATCACTGTTGTTTTACTGGGACTAAGATGATGTGAAAAATAACATTGTGATGAGACAGTGGAGCTTCTGATGGTAGTAAAAACCACACTGATGGGACAGTGAAGCACTGTGAGATATTGGGGCATTAGGCTTGGAAAGGGTGGTATTGTGGCACTGGGACACTGTGATGGGACAATGTTAATGATAGTAGAGGGTATCATTGTGTTGGGACAGTAGGTCACGAGGAGGGGAACTATGGTGATGAGTCAGGAGACCACTGATATGGGGAAATGGAGAGATACGATGAGGCTGTGGGCAATGTGACAGAACAATGACTGTGACAAAATATACAACCACTGTGATGTGACAATGTAGAACTGTGATGTGTCACAGTGGCATTTTTATGGGAAAGTGGTACATTGTTATTGTATAGAGGGGCATTGTGAATGGACTCTGGGGTATTATGATGTGGCAAGGAATCACTGTGAAGAGACAATGGTACCTTGTTATAAGACAGTGGGTCATTGTGATGGGATAATGATCCATTTTGATGAGATAATGAGGCTTTGTGTTAACACACTGGAGCATAGTATAGGACAGAGAGGCTTGTAGGCATCAGTTTATTGTGTAATTCAAATGCTGATTTCTGTATTCCCCATATCTGGTTGCAATCCTTTTTCTAAGAATATCCTGTCCCAATGTTGTGTAAACACTGTTCCCCAATTGTTACCTGGTATGCCAATAAAGCAGCTTACAACCAATTGCTGAGCAGGGCACTGAATAGAGATGGACTTCCTGCCAGCCAGGGAATGAGGAGTTAGAAGAGGAGGTGGGGCATTCAGCCATGGGAGAGGTCCAAGAGACATCAGGAGAGAGGAACTGGAACAGGGAAAGCTACAAAGTGCAAGTATCTCTGGGATGCAAGCTTGAAGGAAACCAAATTAACTTAGAGAGCTAAGAATAGAGTAATAACTTCTTGGTTCTTGTGCTGTAAAGATTTGTTTAAATAATATAATAGAGTCTTGATTATTTGTGTGATAGCAAGGATAAGAGAGAAACTGATAAAACAGTTTGTTGTTGTTGTTTTGGTTTGGTTTGGTTTTAGTTTTTGGTTTTGGGTTTTTTTTTTTTTTTTAATTTATTCTTGTTACATCTCAATGTTTATTCCATCCCTTTTATCCTCCCATTCCCCACCCCCATTTTCCCATTATTCCCCTCCCCTATGACTGTTCCTGAAGGGGATCACCTCCCCCTATATATTCTCATAGGGTATCAAGTCTCTTCTTGGCTACCTGCTGTCCTTCCTCTGAGTGCCATCAGGTCTCCCCCTCCAGGGGACATGGTCAAATGTGAGGCACCATAGTACATGAGAAAGTCATATCACACTCTCCACTCAACTGTGGAGAATATTCTGACCATTGGCTAGATCTGGGAAGGGGTTTAAAGTTTACCTCCTGTATTGTCCTTGGCTGGTGCCTTAGTTTGAGCGGGACCCCTGGGCCCAAATCTGCCTATCATATTGTTCTACTTGTAGATTTCTAGGACCCTCTGTATCCTTTTATTTTGCTATTCTCCCATGCGTCTCTCATTTAGAGTCCCAATAGGATGCCTTCCCCTCTGTCCCAGTTTCCTGGTAAGTGAAGGCTTTCGTGGGACATGCCCCTTGGGCTAGTATGCAGATATAAGTGAGTATATACCATTTGATTCTTTCTGCTTCTGGGTTAACTCACTCATTATGATCATTTCTAGCTCAATCCATTTATCCACAAATTTCGGGAATTCCTTGTTTTTAATGAGACAGGGTCTCTCTGTGTTAGCCTTGGCTGTCCTGAACTTGCTTTGTAGACTAGGTTGACCTCGAACTGACAGCGATCCACCTGCCTCTGCCTCCCAAGTGCTGAGATTAAAGGTGTATGCCACCACACTCGGCCAAACATAGTTTTATAAGAATAACCTTAACACACGCTCAGTTATGGGACAGAATCACTGTGAGTGGACACTGGGACATTGCAAGATAGGACATTGTAGCATTGTGAAGGGACAATGAGACATTGTGAAGGGAAAATGAGACATTGTGATAGGCCAGCAGACCACTGTGATAGGACAATGGGGCATTGTATTGAGACAATTGTTGTCAAGGTCCAGCTTTGACAGTCAGGGTAAACTGAGACAGGTGGCTGTAGAGTTGGCAGGGGGCAGAGGCTAAAACTCCTTATTGAGACCTCTGTTGATACAGCAGGCAATTAAAAGGGGAAAAGAAGAAGGGGTAAGCCAGTGCTGATGTCACCTGGAGTAAACTGACATTTATGGTGGCTAACAGGAAAATAACTGACGCTAATGGCACCCAGCATAGGCTGCCACTGGTGGTGGTCAGTGGGTCACTGGTGATGGCCAGAAAGTAAAGAAAGAACAGAAGAAAACAATTGTACACACACATAGACACTTGGTGGATGGAACAAAAATAGGCTCCAAAACAAGCTTCAGCAACTTCACAGATATATAAATAGATATATACACATATACATGCATACATATATACAGACAGACATATACACATTCACACATAGTTGGTGGACAGTGGATGGAGCAAGGTTTCAATTCCAGCCACCAACATTTTTTTTTCTCTTAGCCTTTTTGTATTCCCTAAACCAATGTTCTCTATGTACGAAGAAAAAAATTACCACATTGCCATAGATTACATATTTTCTTGTTGCACAAGAGAGAGTTATAGCAAGATTACTGATTACATGTTTTTCTATCAAAACTCGCACCTTCCTGGCGATGGCTTTTCTTATCATGATGCACACCAAGACGTGAGACTTCATCCCTGGATCTAACCTAGAATGAATGTTTTTCTTGTTCATTAACTTGTCCCAAGTCTATTTTTCTTCCTAGTATAATTAATGTACTTGAAAAGCATAAATGATCCCTGAATCCCTTTTACAGCTTTTACTATTTTACAAGGAGGAGGTTTTAACCTTTTGGTTTTAACCTTAAGCTTTCTATCAACTACCTTAACTTTTTAACTTCTTAAAGTTTCTCGAATAAGATCAGGAATTCTATAAAATCGTCATCAGAAATTATAAAATCATCAATTCATCTAAACAACGTTATTTCTTTTTTTTTTTTTTTAAACAGCATTATTTCATGAGAGTACATCTTCATGTTGATCTGCAGGAAATTTGCCCAACAGAGTGGGTTAATACCCAGGAAGCAATCACACCAGACTATAGGCAGTGAGGGTCTCCCCATACCCAATCACCCCATGCCAGATATATGAGGAATACAGCAATAACAAACATAAAAAAGCACATATGCAGCAAGAAGATAGAAGATACCCAAGATGATGCCCCTGGCGCCATGTCTCTCCAACATATCACAGCTATTCAAAACAGTATGCCATCTCAAGGAAGCTCACTTGCCCACTGTAGCTCCTACTGTGAGAGTTCAGTTGGACCATGTGCACAAAACTGTGGGGCACTCTGATGGCATAGGGAACCACTGTAATGAGAAAATAAAGAATTACGATAAAGGGTGTAGCATTACACCCATCACAAGTATTGTGATGGAACTGTAGGTCATTATGATGTGATATCGGGTCACTGCAATGGGAGTCTGGGACATTTGTGTCAGACAGTGGGGCACAGTGATGGCTGAGTGTGCCATTCTGATGAAATTGTCAGGCAGTATTATGGGCTATTAGAGTGTTGTCGTAGGACAGTAAACTCCAATCCTGGGGATGTTGAACACTGAGATGTGTCAGTGGAGAATTTTGATAGGACCATGTGTTATTGTGATAAAACAATGAGGCACTATGGTAGAATAATAGGGAATTGTGATGATAGGAGGAAGCACTGTGAACAGACAGAAGATCACTATGATTATCAAGGCACTAAGGTGATGGGAGAGTGGGTGTTCAAATGGAACAGTGGGTCTCTATGATTGGGTAGAGGAGTAATGTGATGGATCAGTAGATCATTATGATACATTGGGCATAGTGATGGTACACTTGAACATCGTGACTGGACAATGAGGCATTCTGATGTGACAGGAAACCACTGTATGGCCATTCTAATGAAAAAGTAGGGTACTATGATGGGTGTTATAATAATGTGGCCTTGTAAAGGGATAATGGAGCATTTGGTGGCTATGGTATCATGGTAATGGTTCAATGGGACATGGTCGCTTGAAAGAGTGATGTTGTGATAAACATTGGGCCATTATAATGGGGCAGAAAGGTATTATGATGCAAAAGTGAGGCATTGTGGTGCAAAAGTGGGCATTATTATGTCATGGTGGGTATAGTAATAAATCAGTCAGCCATTGTGATGGGATAGTGGACATTATGATGTCACGACGGAGAACTATAGTGTGGCAGTAGGGTAGGAAGCCACTGTAATGGAATGGTAGGACATGGCCATTGAACAGTGAAGTATTGTAACAGAATAGCAGAGCATGACAATGAGACAATGGGACATTATGATAGATCACAGAACCACTGTGATAAGACAGTGGCACATTGTGATAGATCAGTTTCTTAGGTCCATTCGCTTGTAATATTTATCCTGAAGAAATATCTGTCCTTGATATTATGTATTTCTTAGATGCAGCAGGATGAATCCTGTTTTCACATTCATTGTATTCCTCGGTGTCTTTTTATTGGTGAACTGAGACCATTGATGTTGAGAGATTATCAGTGAGCAATGATTGTTGATTCCTGCCATTTTGGTGGTGGTGGTGGTGGTGGTGGTGGTAATGGTGTTTTGACTTTGCTGGCCTGAGATTATTTGTTCCCTGTGTTTTCTTCTATGCAATCAACTTCTTTAGGTTGGAGTTTACCTTAGCTGGATTTATAGATAGATATTGCTCTAATGTGTGTGTGGTCTTATATTTGGGGGGGGGGTGTTTTGTTTCACAGGTTTTGTTTCCTCTCTGGTTCTTAGGAGAGTGTATTGGCTGTATGTTACCTGTAGGAAATTTTTCTAAAGTCTTGATAGGTGTGGCCACTGTGGTTTCCATGTACAATGTGTTTCTCGATATTGAGACCTGAGACTTAGGAATGGAGATGGGGTGAGGACAGTGGTGGAACTTGACAAGATGGAGGAATGCTAGATGTTCCACCATGATCTTCTTAGTTATTGCCTGAGAAATGAGGATAAAGCCCAGAAGAAGGTCTGCTAGAGAGCTATGAACCAAACTAGGGGATGAGATTTGGAGAAATGGGAGGAAAGGTGAGGATCTGCTGTTAGCCTATCTGCTTCCTTGGTCAGAGTGGCCTGTGTGTTTGCAGGGAGTGCCTGCTCGAGTTGGGGGTGAGATAAAACAAAGAGTGGGGGTAGGGAAGGCTAGGAGGGGAAGATCTGTGGGATCCACTAGAGATGAGGTTTGGCAGAGGCTGCTGCATGTATTCTGCTGTAGAGGCGGGGATAAGACTAAGGCATTGGACTTGGAGGAAAAGGGAGAGGTGAGGATCTGCAGTTAGTTGGTTCCCTGGCAGGAGTCCAATGTGGATACTCTTACAGAACTGTGGAAGACTCTGAAAAGATAGGGAGCTGCTATAATGAGACAAGGAAAACCTGTGATGGGGTGTGTAGCACTGTGACTGCATAGTGAAATATTGTGAAATGTGGGTCATTTTGATATGATATAGGACCATTGTGATGGCATTATGGGGCATGTTTAATAGACAGTGGGGCATTGTCATGGCAGAGTATGGTATTGTGCTGAAACTATAGGGCATTGTGACAAAACAGTAGGGTACCATCATGGGATAATGTACCTCTACCATAGGACTCTTGAACATTGTGATGTGACAGTTGGACATTGTGATGGAAGAGGGTGTTATTGTGATAGAACAATGGGACAGTTTATTGTGATGGGACAATGAGGTTTTTATGGCAAAGTGATGGGGCAGTGTAACATTATTATTAGACAGAGAGGTACTCTGATGGGAGAGTCGTGCATTGAGTGCATTGCGTTAGACCAGAGGGCATTGAATTGTGACATAGAGGTAATGTAATGGTACAATAGGACACTACAGTGTGACAGTGGACATTGTGATGGGACAGTGAGACATAATAAGGCAAAAGTATGTAGAACTGTTTGGAATAGTAATAAGACCAGCAGAGCATAGTAAAAAGACAGAAGATGATTGTGATGAGACAATGGAACATTTTATCAGATAGTGAGGCACTGTAGTGGGAAAGTGTAGCATTGTGAGGAACAGTTGGCCATTGTAATATGTCAATGGGGCATTGTGGTGGAAAAGATTGGCATTGTGAGCAGACAGTGGAACATTGTGATGGGACAGTCAGCCATTGTAATGAGAGAGAGAGAGAGAGCAGCACTGTGACATAACAGTGTATCACTATGATGGGACAGTGGGGCTGAGTGATGGGTCAAGGGTCCTTTAATGGGATTGTGGTTCATTGTGATGGGACAATGATAAACTGTGATAGAGCAATCGGCTGCTCTTTTGAGACAGTGGTTAATTGTGCTAAGATAGTGGAACACTGTGATGGCCAGTGAGGTATCATGATGGGACAGGGGGTCTTGTTAGGAAACAGTGGCACTTTATGGTGGGACAGTGGTGAATATGAAAAATAGGGAACCACTGTGATGAAATAGTGGAGCATAGTGATAAGATAGTTGTCACTGTGTTGGGACAAAAGGGCATTGTGATAGGACAGTGAAAAATTGTGATTGACATAGTGTCCACTGTGGTTGGTTATGGGACCACTGTGATTGGGCAGGTGGCCACTGTTAGTGGATAGTGGGGCATTCTAATGGAACTGTGGAACAACAGTAATGAGATGGGGACCTCTGTGATGAGACAAGGAAGAATTATGATTGGAATTATGACGTTGAAATTGGGGAGTGGGGCATTGTGATGACAGTGTAAATCATTGTGGTGAAACATGGGATCACTATAACCATATAGTAAGGCATTTTTATAGGGCATTAGGGCCCCGTGATGCCTGGTGTGGCATTGCAGTGAGTCAGGCATTGTAATGGGACAGTGTGTAATTGTGATGAGACTGTGGGACATGGTGATGGTTAAAGGGATTGCTGCAAAGGGACAGTGGGACATATGGAATAGAGGTACATTGAGATGAGACAATGCACCACTGTGAGGGGAGAAAAGACAACTGTGATTGGACAGGGAACTATTGCAATGGGCCAGAGGAGTGCTATTATGGGACAGTGGAGCCATTGTGATGAGAAAGACAACCACTGTGATTTTCAGGGGACCAAGATGATGGGAAAGAAAAGCTTTGTGATGGGACATTGATGGGATAGAGAATTAAAGTGATGAGATAATAATGCATTATGATGGATGAGTTGGGGCTTATGATGGGAGACTGAGGCATTGACCTGGGACAGTGGAGCATTGTATTTGGACAGTGGGGCAATGCGATGGGTTGATGGGATATTTTTGCTTTATGGTGGGACAGTGGGTCACTATAATGGTACAGGACAACCGTGACTAGACAAGGAACTATGGTCAGAGGACAGACAAGTATTTTTGTTAGAGAATGAAACATTATTATGGGACAATGGATCACAGTTATTGTCAGGGTAGTAAGCCAAAGGGACAATGAAGCATTGTGATGGGATAACAGAGCATTGTTGCAGGGTAATGGGATATCTGGATGGGTCATAATACTTCTGTGATAGTACAGTTGTGCATCTGTGATGGATCAGCAGGTCATATTGATGAAACAATGGGCATTGTTGCTATGGGGCAGTTGATCATTGTGATTGTACAGTGTGCCAATATGGTGTCTTAGTGGGTCATTGTGACGGTACATGGGGCATAGTGATGGGACAGTGGAATATTGTGAAATGGTGGTGGAGAATTTTGATTGAACAGGGAACCATCGTGGTCTTAAATTGGCCCACTTTTGAGGAACAGGAAACAACTGTCACTGGAGAGTGGGCATTATAATGGAACTATAGAACAGCATGATAAAGAGGATAAACGCTGTGGTGAAACAATGAAGAAATTGTAACTGGATAGTGTGAATTTTGACTGGACATTGAGGAATTGTGATGAAAATGTGGGAAACTATGATGGGATATTGGACTACTGTGATGGGAAAATGTAGAATTGTTTTGGCAGAATGGGATTTTGATGAACCAGTCAGGCATGGTAATAAGACAGTGCAGCATTTAATGGGACGGTGGGGCATTGTGATGGATAGGGTTGTATTGTGATGAAACTGTGGTTCATTGTGATGGGACAACTGACCATTGTGACAGTAGAGGGAACCATTGTGACATTGTCATGAAACAGTAGGGGGTTGGACACAGTGGTATACTGTGATGAGCAGTGGGACAAAGTGCCATTAGGGGCACAGTTGGCTATTATAATGGAACAGATTTCAACTGAGATTAGATGGGTGAATGAGATCATGGGACAGGAGCATTATGATGGCATAGTGAGACATAGTGATGGGAAAGTGAGCATTATGATGGCAAAGTGATGGGACAGTCAAACATTGTGATGTGACAGTAGAGCATAGTAAAGAGACAGGGGACCATTGTGATGGGATAATGGAGAATGGTGTTGGAAAATAGGGCACTGTGGTGGGACATATGATAAAAATGGAATATTCTCATGGGACATGGGTCCACTGTATTGGGCCAGTGGAAAATTTTTATGGGAAATGGGGCACCATAATAGAAGATTGCAGTATAGTGATGGACCATTTGGGAATTGTGTAGAGACAGTTGGGCTATGTAATGGGACAGTGGAGAGCTATGATGGGAAAGAAGAACATTGTGATAGAACAGTGGAGTATTGTGATGGGTAACAGGACAACTGGGGCATTACAGCATTGTGATGGGACAGTGACACTGAGATGAGATAATGGGCGTTGTGATGTCATAATGAGCATAGTGGTAGGACAGTCACAATGGTGATTGGACAGTTGAACTTAGTAATGAGCCCCACAATTATCCAATGTCCACTTTGCAGGAACAATGAATAATTGTGGGATAGTGGGCCATTCTAATGGAGCATTGGGGCACTATGCTGGGAGAGTGCGGAATTGTAATGGAACAATGAGACATTGTAATTAAAGAGTGTGGCATTGTGAATGGACTATGGAACATTGTGATGGGACAGAAACCTATTGGGATAGGACAGTAGGGTACTGTCATGGCATAGTGGGTGATTTTGATGGGAGAGTGAGATGTGATAATACAGTGGATAAGACAGTGAAACAGCATAGTTATAGGACAGGATATAATGTCCCACTGTGATAGGATAGTAGGAAATTATCATTGAGAAGTAGGTGCATTGTGGTGAGATAGTAGAGCATTTTGATAGGACAATGGAATATTGTGATGGACCATGGGACCACTGTGATAAGACAGGGGTGATGCTGTGAAGGATCAGTGAGGCATTGTGATGAAATAGGGGTCATCATAATGGAACAGTAGGGAATTGTGATGGAACAGGGGACCACTGGGATGAGACAGGGAGGCATGTGATGGGACAGTGAGGCATTGTCATGAGACAGAGGCATTGTGATGAGACAGTAGAGGAAAATTAGACATGGACATGACATAACTGTGATGGGATAAGGGACTACTGTGGTGATAGTCTGGGACTATGGGGACATTCTGATAGAACTATAGAACATTATGATGAGATGAGGACCACAGTGATAGAACAATGAAGAATTTTGATGGGACAGTGTGCTACTGTCATTGGAGGCATTCTTATGATGGAACATGGGTCTACTATGATGGAACAGTGGGTGATTTTTTTTTAGATAGTAGGACATTGTGATGGTAGAATGTGACATTGTGATGAAACTATTGGGAATTGTGATGGGGGAGTAGACCACTGTCAGGGGGCTGTGGGGCATTATGATGGGGTAGAGCATAACTCTGATTGGACAGAGAACTAAGCTGATAAAAAGAAAGAAGAGTATTATAGTGGTACTATGGATTATTGTGATGGGGCAATGAAGCAGTGGTGGGAAAGTGGATAATGTGATACAACAGCAGATCATTGTGATGGCATGGTTGGGCTTTATGCTAGAACAGAAAATTACTGTGAATAGACAAGAGACTAAGGTCTTGGGACAGAGGAACATTGTGGTGGGCAGTGAATCATTGTAATTGGGAAAAGGGTCACTGTGGTTTCACAAGGAATTAAGGTGATAGGACAGCGGAGTATTGTGATGGGCTATTTGGGCAATGTGACTTGATGGTTACACACAGTAACGGGACAGTGAGTCATTGTGATAGGGAAATTATGGTTTTTTGAATAGCAGCAGCACCCATAGATTCATGTGTTTGAATGCTTGTCCGTAGGGAGTGGCTCTAAGGCAACAAGGTTTAGCCTTGTTGGAGGAAGTGTGTCACTGTGGAGGCAGGCTTTTGATACACTCAAGTCTGGCCAGTGTGTCACAGTCTCCTTCTTCTGCCTGTGGACCAAGATGTAGAACTTTCAGCTTCTTCTTCAGCACTCTGTCAGCCTATATGATGACATGTTTCCTGACATAATGATAATGGACTAAACCTCTGAAACTGTAAGCCACCCCCAATTAAATGTTTTTCTTTATAAGAATTATGGTGGTCATGGTGTGTCTTCAAAGCAATAAAACCCTAAGACACAAAGCATTATGAAGGTATAGTATACATAGTAATAAAACAAACATTGAGATGGTACAGTCGGACATTGTGATGTGACAGTAGGGCATTGTATGAGGTCCTGTGATTGAGGATCACTATAATTGAACAGGTGGACAGGGAGTAAGGTGATGACAGATTGCAGTCTTGTGATGGAAGAGTCAAGCATTGACTGGGACAATGTGATGCGGCAGAAGACCACTGGGAATGAATAGGAAATAAGGTGATGGGTATAATATGAGCATTGTGATGGGGCAGTGGTGATTATGACGAGAGATGGGACCACTGCAATGGAGCAGTAGAACATTGGGATGGGACAGTTGAAGGTTATGATGGGACAGTGAGGCCTCGTATTTCTATGAACATTATGTTGAGCATTATGATGAAAAAAACATTATGATAGCAAAGTGGACATTTTAATAGTTTGTCATAATTGTGTTGGAATAGTGGAGCATAGTGATGATAAAGGGGACCCCCCTGATGGAAAATTCTGATGAGATAGTGAAACACTTTGAAGAAATAATGGATGTTGCGATGGAAGAGGGGGCATTAGGATGGAAGAGTGGTTCTGGGATAGGACAGTAATGCTTTGTAGTGGGATAGCAAAGCATGGTAACAAAACAGAAAACCATTGTGATGGGACCAGAAGAATTGTGATACAACAGTGGGGCAGTGTACTACGGAAGTAGGGCATTGTGATGGGGTAGATGACACCTGGAATGTTCCTGGGGCATTGAGATGTAACAGGTGATCTCCGTAATAGAGCTTTGGAATTGGACATTGAGAAGGATCTTTTGGGGCAATTTATTGGGACAAAAGATCATTATAAGGGTACAATAGAGGGGGTTTGATGGTATGTTGGGTATATTGAAGAGTTATGAAGGACCAGTAGAGCAATGTGAAGGTACAATAAGATATTGTGGTGAGACAGGACACTGTAATGTAACATTGGGGCATTTTGATGGGACAATGAAACATTATTATAGAACAATGGGGCATTTTGATGGAACAATGGGGTATTGTTTTTGGAACAATGGGCCATGGTGACAGGATAGTGGAACACTGATGGAACAGGGAACCCTTGTGATGGAATAGAGAAGTATTTCATGGAGTGTACTGATTCAACAGTGGTAATGTATTGTGGGATATTGCTTTAGGGCATTGAAACCTTGTGGTAAGACTGTGGGAGCATTGTGTTGAGATAGTGGGGGTATTTTGATGGGACAGGGAACCCTTGTGATGGAACAGTTGGAGATTGATATGGAATAGTGCAACACTGCTTGTGGACAATTGGGCATTGTGACAGGATAGGGAACCATTGTATTAAGACAGAAGAACATTGTGACTAGACGGGGTAATATTGTGATGGAACAGGGACAGTAGATCACTGTGAGGGACATTGAGATGGGACAATGGGACATGTGGTAGGTTGGTGGGGGAATGTGATTGGAGAATGGAGCATTATGATGGAACAGAGGACGACTGTTATAGTAAAGTGGAGCAATATGGTAGAATAAAGGAGCATTGTGACTTGCAGTGGGCCAGTGGATATTATAATCATAAAATAATCATTGCGATAGTGGAGTGGGACATAGTGATAGGATAGTAGGGCATGGTGATAAGACAGGGAACCACTACAATGTGAAATGGAGCGTTGTGATGGGACAGTAAAGCATTATGTTAGGATAGAGGACCACTGTGATTAGAAAGGAGACAAAGGTAACAAACAGGGAGATTGTGAAGGGACAATGGAACATTATCATTTTTAATGGGACAGTAGAATATTGTGATGGGAACACAGGATCACTAAGATTGGACAGGGACTTGGGTGATGGGACAGAGCAGCAATGTGATGGGTTGGTGATACAGTGTGATAGAACAGGGCACTGTGATAGGATAGTTCTTCTCCTTCTTCTTCTTCTTCTTCTTCTTCTTCTTCTTCTTCTTCTTCTTCTTCTTCTTCTTCTATCATCATCATCATCACTGGAGAACTGTGGGACATCAGAGAATTGTCACTAGGCAATGAGACATTTAGATGGACTGGGAGCATTGTAATGGGGTAATGGGAACTGTTATAGGTCAGTGAGGCATTGTGATGGAAGAGTGATCATTGAGACAAGAAAGGGGAGCACTGTAATAGGACAGGGGACCTAGGTGATAGGAGAGTAGGGCTTTGCAATGAGATAGGAGATTATTTTAGTGGAACAGTGGCATCGTGGTGGAACAGGGACCATTATGATGGGCCCATGGGTCACTGTGCTGTCTTAGTTACTACTCTAATGATGTGATAAAACACCATGACCAAGGAATTGATTACAGTTTCAGGTCCATGATCATCATGGTGGGGAGCTTAATGTTAGGTAGGCATGGTGCTAGAACTGTAACTCAAAGCTTACTCCTTGATTTTTCAGGTACGAATCAGAGAGAAAATGAGACTTAGTCTGGCATGGGCTTTGGAGTCCTCCAATCTCAACCCTAGTGACATATCTCCTCCAACAAAGCCACCACTCCTATTCCTAAACAGTCTATCAATTGGAAAACAAACTTTCAAATATATGAGCCTATGTGGACCATTTTTATTCAAATGATCACATTCTACTCCCTGGGTCCCTTAGGCTTGTAAACATATCATCATACAAGATGTATTCAATACTTCAAAGGTCTCCCTAGTCTGTCACAGCTTCACCCCTTTAAAAATCTAAAGTCTCTTCCAAAACTCAAAGCAATCTCTTAATTATAACCCCTATAAAATCAAAAGGTAAATTACATACGTCCAACATACAAGGCACAGAATATATGTTGCAATTTCAAAATGGAGGAAAGAAGGCCTGGTGAGAAAATACTGGACCAAAACTAGACCAAAACCCAGAAGTACGAATTCCAAAATCCTGTCTTAGATGGCTCTTCCAATCTCCCACTACTTCTAGCTTTATCCACAGTCCTATTGGGATGGCACATCAAGTCCTGCTTAAAAAATGTACTCACTTTTCTAATCAAAAGTCTCGATTTCTTCCAGATTTCTCCAACAAACAGCAAGGCCAGGCCCACTGCACCAATACCAGTTAATGTTGTATTGTCATGAAAAATGTTAAGACCAAGGAAGCTTATAGAAGAAGCATTTAACT
Source organism: Acomys russatus (assembly GCF_903995435.1). Taxonomy (NCBI): domain Eukaryota; kingdom Metazoa; phylum Chordata; class Mammalia; order Rodentia; family Muridae; genus Acomys; species Acomys russatus. Next base: position 9,225,854 of record NC_067147.1, read on the forward strand.
GGGGATTTGATTACAGTTTTAAAGTGCTAATCCATGATCCATCATGGTGGGGAGATTGTGTCAACAGAGAGGACAATAGCTGATCTGTAGGCAGAGGCAGAAAGTCTAGGTCTGGTGTGGACTTTTGAATACAGCAAATCTCATCCCCAGTGATACTCCTCCTCCAACAAGACCACAACTCATATTCATAAACAGTTCCCAGTTGAGAAACAATGTATGAGCCTATGATGCTATTTTTATTCAAACCACCACACATTAAGATGGGGCAGTGGGACACTATGATTAGATAAAGGACCATTGTGACGGGATAGTAGGCATTTATATCAGACATTGAGGCATTGTATTAGGGCATTGTGATGGATCACGGAGCCTTGTGATGAGACGATACCAAACTGTGATGGGGCAGGGAGCATCACAAAGGTAGAGTGAGTCATAGTGATAGGCATTGTGCTGGTATAACAGGGCATCGTGGTGGGACAATAAGGCACTGTGATGGGACAAAGAGGCAATGTGATTAGACAGAGAATGGGACCCTTAAACATAAAGATGGAACAATGGGGCATTGAAATTGTGGTGGTTTGAATGAAATGGCTCTTTTAGGCTCATAGGGAATGGCACTGTTAGGAGGTGTGGCCTTGTTAGAACAGATGTGGCCTTGTTGGAGGAAGTGTGTCTTCGAGACTTGAGATTTTAGGAGCTCAAGCCAGGCTCACTGGCTCACTTGCTTTTCCTGCTGTCTGCCAATACAGTTATAGAGCTCTCAGCTGCCTCTCCAGGACCATGTCTACCTGTGTGCCACCATGCTTCCTGCCATGACGGTCATGGACTAAACCTCTTCACTCATTACTAGTGGTTTTTCTTTTTAAGAGTTGCTATAGTCATGGTGTTGCACGACAGTAATAAAACTCTCACGTCAGAAGTTGGTTCCAGAAGTGGGATATTGCTGTGATAGGCTTGACTATACTTTCATTTACAGGAGTGTGGACTTCATGGTTTTGGATTAGGAAAACAGTTGAATGCTTTAAGCTGGCCTTAATTGGCCATACTAGCAGAAACATGAAAGACAGTGGTACTGCGGGTGATTTGAACTGTGCGGCCCAGATCAAAAGGTTTCAAAAGAGAAGAATATGAGTGTGCGACCTAGAGACCATGCTTGTGATATTTTTTCAAAGAACATTGCTGCTTTCTGCCCTTGTTCAAAAAATCTGGCTGAGACTAAATCAAAAAGTTATTGATTAACAGTTTTGCCAGAGGACATTTCAAAACAGCCTAGTGTTGACCGTGTGGTTACTAGTGGCCAGTCTTACGCAGATCTATAAGAAAAGGAGCAAGCTGAGCAAGGAAAAACATAAAATGTACAGTTTGCGGAGGAAAAGAGTGGTACCAGGAAGTGTAAACTGGTCAAGGAAAAGCTTGATCCTAATTGGAATAAATATGTAATGGCCACAGAGCAAGACCCCACCCAGCTGAGCTTCCAACTTGTGAAAAGGAATTAAAGAAAAGTGAAAGGAATTAAAGAAAAGCTTAGGGCTAAGTGTGGTGCTCCACTTCTTTAATCCTAGTACTCAGAAGGCAGAGGCAGGTGGATCTCTGAGTAAGAGGCCAGCCTGGTCTACAGAGTGAGTTCCAGGACAGCCATGCTTAGGCAGTAAAGGAAACCATCAGAAAGAGAAAGCTGATGAAATTGTATTTGAACAAAGGGCCATGTTTCAGCCCAAACAAACCATGTGCTTCTGGCTTTAGAGTCAAGGATACAAGAGGTTATAGAATCTCCCTCTTCGATTAAAGAAAAAGCTGCTCAGGCCAGGCATATATCAGGGGTGTCTCTGCATGGAGGCCCAGAGAGGCCATTGCATGAAGCTGTAAAGATGAAGCTGGATTGCCTTGGAGACCCACCAAGTAATGTCAGTGATGCCAGAGCTCTGGGAAACCTGCCTAGGAAAGCTGCTAGCCCAGAGTGGAAGCAGCCCAAGGGAAAGAAGTGTGTTGCAGTCAGCAAAGCTGAAAGGAGTTGGAGAGTGAAGAGCACTTTGACATCAGACATGGAGATGCAGAGTTTGGAGTGTGCCCAGCTGGTTTTCAGCCTTGCTTTGGTCTTACATTTCCTCACTATGTCCCTTTTCCTCCTGCTTTGAATGGTAATTTGTTGCTGTTAATTTAAAGGTAAGATCTAATGAATGTTTATTATTAGGCTAATTATTATTATAGTGGTATTTTCTAACCTGTTAGCAAGCAATGAGAACACAGACATGTTGAATTATTTTTATAATAGTGTGTTTGTTTCTTTTAGCTTATTTCTTAACCTGGCTATCACATAAATAATTGAGACTCTTTTATAATACAAGGCTTCACAACACAATCTGAGCAGTTTACGTCTGTTCTTAACCCTCTATACTATTCTGTCTCACTCCCAGCAAACATCTCAGCAATACTTGAACTTTGTAGCTTTCCTCGGCTCCAGCTCCTTCCTCCTGATCTTCCTTGGACCTCCTTCCTGACCTGCTCCTTTCATTTCTCCCCCTGACTCCTCATCCCTGTCTGGCAGGAAGTCCAGCCCTATTCTCTCCCCTGCTCATTGACTGGCTGCAAGCTGCTTTATGGACATAACAGGAGGATAATTGGGGAACAGAGTTTACACAACCTTTAGATAGAAAATCAGAATTTAAACTACACAATAACCGTATACCTACACAGACACTTGATGCAGTTTAAAATGAGCCTTTACCTGGGGCAGGGCAGATGTTACCTCCTAAGATGTCCTCCAATAACTCACAGTCTCCATCCCATTCCATCTGCTTCTAATAATTTCTATCTGGGCTACCTCCCATCCATAATCCCAAAATTGTTATTGCTCTTCATTTTGGCTCTCTCTTTCCATGTGGAACTTCAGAGTCCTTTCTATGGGCCACGTAGCTCTATTCCTATCCCTTGGCAATTCTCCTCCCCCTTCCCAAGATTCTCTCTGTCTCCCAAAGCCTGGGAACTTTAGCCACACCCATCCTACTTGCCTGCCCGAGTGTGTCAGCTTTTTATTGGTCAAATAGAAATAAGTTTTTAGGCAAGATTACATAGGAATACTTGGAGCACAAAGAGAGCAAGCAGTAATTAGCATCAAAATACATCAAACCAACCTCCAACAGCAATTATATTCTGTGCCATTATATGATAGAAGTATATGATATGCTTTTTGGTTTTGATTTTACCATGAATCATAGTCATGAGTGTCAGAAACTTTAAACTGTGAAGTGTTGACACTGTGATAAACTATGAGGACTTTGGAAGATGGACTAAATGCATTTTGCATTATGATATGACTACAAGGCTATGGGGGCCAAGAAGTGAAATGTGATGTGTTACAGTAATTTGTATCCATTCGGTCTACAAAGCAAATAAATGACACAGGGAGACTGAAACATACTGGCGGCACTTCGCCGGGCAGAGTCTAAACTGATTCTAATCTACTCGTAAACCAAACAAACTACTCTAAACCTTATAACATACGTATATTCCAAGCACTTACCACTATGACCCATGGGCCAGTCCTCATCAAGTCCCGTTCTCCCTCCTCCTCCAATCGTCAAATTCTCTTTCCTCTCCAAAAGTCCCGCCTTCCACTTCCTGTCCTTCTGCCCTGCGAATTGGCTAAACAGCGCTTTCCTGCTGGTTGATACATTCACTCAGCATTCCTCCAGTGTGAAGGTTTGAATGAAAATGGCCCTGATAGGCTCATAGGGAGTGTCACTATTAGGAGGTGTGGCCCTGTTGGAGTAGATGTGGCCATGTTAGAAGTGTGTCATTGGGTGTGGGCTTTGAGGTCTTAGATACTCAAGCCAAGCTCAGTGTCTCCCTCTCTTCTTGCCGCCTGCCCATCCAGATGTAGAACTCTCAGCTACCTCTTCAGTACCATGCCCGTCTCCATGGCATCATTTTTCATGGACGAAACCTATGAACTGTAAGCCACCCATATGTAAATATATTTGTTCATAAGTGTTGCAGTAGTCAGTTTCTCATCACAGAAATAAAACCCTAAATAATAAAGTGATGTGTTCATGTGGTGCTATAATAGTACTGTGGGGCACAGTGATGAGACAGAGGGAGAGAGGAGCACTGATTTGGGACTATTGGTACTGGACACTCCTGAGATGGAACAATGATATTTTGATGGTAAGTTGAAGCATTGTTATGTGACTTTGAAGCACTATTATGGTCGAGAAGCTCTGTTGTGGTAGAATAGGACACAATGATAGAACAGAGACCACTGTGGTGGAACCACTATGCAGTTTAGCATTGTCATGGGACAGTTAGGAATGGCCATGGGACTCTTAAGAATTGGGATAGTGCGCCAGGAATGGTGGCACATGCCTTTAATCCCAGCACTTGGGAGGCAGAGGCAGGCAAATCACTGTGAATTCGAGGCCAGTCTGGTCTACAAAGTGGGTCCAGGACAGCCAAGGCTACACAGAGAAACCCTGTCTCAAAAAAACTAAAAGAAAAGAAAAGAAATTGTGATAGCACAGAGGAGCATCGTATGAGACCAGGGATGATATTTATGGAATAATGGAACATTTTTGTGGTTATTGGGGCATAGAGGTGGGATATTGTACACTGTGACGGAACAGTGGGGCATGTGATAAAGGGACCACTGTGATGTGACAGTGGGTCATTGTGAGGGAAGAGTGGGTCACTGTGATGAAATAACGAGAAATTGAGATGGTACAAAGAGATATTTTGATGGTACAATGGCTTTGGATGGGGCAATGGCGTATTTGGATGGGACAGTGGGGCATTGTGATGGAGGCATGATGACTCTAAGTAGAAAGGGGCCTAAGATGATGAGACGGGATTGCATTACTATGCAACAGTGGGGAACCTCAATGGCACAATGGGGCATTGTGATGGGACAACGGGGCATTGTGAAGGATAGGAGGACTACTGTGATTGGTTAAGAGTCTATGGTGATGGGACTATAGAGGTTCGTAAAGGGAGAATAGGACAGTGTGTTGGTACCATAGGCATTGTGAGGGAACAGTAGGGAACTTTGACATGCCTTTTATATGGCACACTGGAGCGTGGTGATAGGACAGGAGACTGGTGTGATATAACAATAAGGGAGTTTGATGGTAGACTGGTACATTGTGATGGGACATTTGATGGGACAATAGAACATTGTGATGAGACACAGACCACTGTGACTGGAGAAAGGGAAACTGGGATGGCACACTGAAGCATAGTGATAGGACAGTGATCATTTTGATGGAAAACAGGGCATTGTAATAGGAGAGCAAAACATAGTTATGGAGTACTGGGGCATTTTGATAGGACAAGCAAGTACTATGAAAGGACGGTGAGACATAACAGTAGGATAGTGAGGCATTTTGATTGAACAGTAGAGAATTTCCTTGGGAAGTGGGGCACTGTGGTGAGATAGCAGAACATTGTGATAAGAGATTGGGCATTATGATGACATAGTGGAACACAGTGATGCAACAGTGGGGCATTGTGATTGGACAATGGGGCAATAGTTATCAGTATGATAATGTGAAGGCATGGTGGAATATTGTGATGCCACAGGGTACCACTGTGATGAGACAGTGAGGTCTATGATGAAACAGTGGGGCACAATAATGGAACAGTAGAGCACTGTGATGGGGCCTGTTGGAATGTTCATAGGAGAGTAGGTAATTATGATAGGATAGTGGGTGACTGTGATGAGAAATGTGGGTCATTGCCATGTGACAGTGAGTCATTGTGATCTGAGAGTGGGTTATTGTTATGGAATAGTGTGTAATTATGATGTGACAGTATGGCATGGCAATGCTGTAGCTGAGCATCAAGATAGATGAGTAGAGCATTGTGATGGGACAATATGATCTTGTGATGGTACAGGGACCACTCTGATAGGAATACGGGTTATTGTCCTAAAAATTGGCATAGTGATGGTATAATGGGGGAAGCATGATAAAACAATTTTGATGGAACTCTGGGGATGGTGATAGGAAAGTGGAGCATTGTGATTGACCATAGAGCATTGTACTGGACCAGGAACCCATTGTTATGGGAAATGGAGCCTAATTATATGGCAATGACACATTTTTAGGAGGCAGAGAAGTGTTGTGTTGTTACAGTGGAACACTGCGATGGGCCAAGGGAACATTGTAATATGATGGCGAAGTAAAAAAGTGGAGTACCGTAATGGGACAGTGGAAACTAATGGCAGTACTATGGGACATTGTGAGGGAAAAAAGAGCACTGTGATGGGACACTTGGGCATGTAGAAGGAGCAATCAGGCATTATCATGGGACAATGGAGCACTGTGACACTGTGAGGCTTTGTATGGGGAGACTGAATCATTGTGACAAAGCAATGGGCATTATGAAAGGACAGTGGGACATTGTCGTTGGGCCATAGGTCATGTGATGGTATTGTAGGTCATTGTTATGCGATAGTGGGTCATTGTGACGATACATTAAGGCACTGTAAAGGGACAGAGGACAACTGTGATTTAACAGAGCACTATGGTAATGGAAAAGAGGACCTTTGTGATGGGAAATTAAGGCACTGTGATGTGACAGTGGGGCAATGTATTGAAACAGTGGGCATTATGATGGGACAAGGGACCCCTATGGAGGAACATAGCAATGGGTACATTGAAACTTAGTGATGAGACAGGGGACTAATGTGATGGGGTAGGTGTACTGTGGTGAGAAATGAGTCCACTGTGACATGACACTGGAGCCTTGTGAAGAGACATTGAGAAGGGGAGATGGTGTGTTGTGATGGAAAAGTGAACCACTGTGATAGGACAGTGAGTTGCTGCGATGGGAAAATGGTGCATTGTTTGGGACAATGGGCTAATTTGATAGAACAGGGGCCCAGTGTTCTGGAACAGTGCACCCTGTGATAGAGCAGTGGGGAATTGTTCTTTAATAGTGCAGTATTGTGATTAGACAATGAGTCATTGGGAAGGGACACTGGGCCATAGTGATAGGACAGTAAGCCATTGTTATAGAAAAATAGGGCATTGTGAAAGGACAGAGAAATTGTGGTGTGACAGTCCATCATTGTGATAGGAAGGAGAGGTATTGTGATGATGCACTGGTTTAGTAAGAATTTTGGTTTCATTAAAAACCCAGTTATGTTATGTGAATACGTTTTTGTTTTAATTTCAGGTGTAGGATAAAAGGCTGTTTCACAGTGGGTGATTATGATTTGCTTTGTGCTCTGGCAGGGGCATGATTTTTGCCAGCTGCAGATAGTTTACATTTGGAATTCTGGGGATTCTTGGGAGGAAATAAATGCCAGAGCCCTGAGAGGCGCCAGGGGCACTCTGAAGAGAAGAGTGCTGCTCCCCCTGATGCTCCTGGTTCCTGTTGTTGCAGTTTGATGAGAAAAAGTTGGAGATAGATATCCTGACAATAAAGATTGAACTTGCCCCTGGGAACTTGATGATTCTAACTGGTGAGAAGTCATTTAAAGATGTCTACATCCCCTTTTCCCTATAACCTTCTTTTTCACCTATCTAGTGTTGGGCGGTTGAAAGGGATTGGGATGGAGATGGATAGTAGATATAAGAACTCAAATAACATGAGACGCATTGTGGTAATGGTTATGTGGCATTGGGTCATTGTGATAGGACAGGGGCCCACTGTGATCCTGTGATGGACAATGTACTATTGATAGCATTGGGATGGATCCATAGAAAACTGTCATGGGACAGCAGACATGTGGCAGACAATTGCTGCATCATTGTAGGATAGGTGAGATTTGTATTTTCATAGGGGGTTACTGTGACAGAACAGATGGCAGAGCTGTGATGCTTGAGCCTTATTTTGGGATGGAGGAGCATGGTGACAGAACAGTTGACCTTTGTGATGGATCGAATATCGTTGTGTTCAGCAGAGGATTGTTATGCTGGAGCATAGGAGGACACTGTGATCATAAAAATGAGTTCTGCAATTGCACAGTGGAGTATTGCGATGTGACTGGTGAGCATCACAACACGATGGGAGTATTATGATGCGACACTGGGGCACTGTGGTGACATCACAGAGCACTACAATGTGTCAGGGGACACCCTGATGAGACAGTGTAGTATATAGTGCTCAGGTTTATGTTCCTAGTGTCACCACAGGGTGGTGTATATCTTCCCGTAAGTTCAGAACAACTTCAGGTAACTTCATCACCTTACAAAGGAATCCCATATCCACCCGTGGTTACGCCCCTTCCCCATCCCCACTGCACCTCGACTTTGGTTCTGTCTCATGAATTTGCTCTGTACACCATGTAAATAGGACCAAAGCGTGTGGTGTAATGTACCTGGTCTCTCTCACTCTAAGCAACGCTTCCAAATTTCACATGTCCTAGCATGTGTCAGCACTTAGCTCTGTTTTTGCTGATAAATGCTGTCTGCTGTGGCGCCCTGTCCCGTCTCACTTCTGCATTCATTTGCACAGGGACATTTGGGTTGTTTCTACTTTGATTCTATTAGGAAGAGTGCTTCTACAAATATTCATGTCAGGGAGAGCTTTTGTAATGCTAGTGATATTTTATCTGAATTTTTACCCTATTGGAGATTTTTACTATGATAAAAAAAAAACTGATTTACTGACATAAAATATTTATTAGGGGTTTTTTTTCTTTTATAATTGAGAAAATCAGAGAATCACATGTTTCTTAAGAAACAACAGACCAAGACCCCTTGTGCTCTTGCCAGGTTCCTTGGCTGGTGACATTTTAAAGCTGTATAGTATAATATAACACACAGAATGTAGACATTAGGACAGTCCACCAGTCACATTCAGGTTTCACTTGTACTTGCGTGTGTGTGTGCGTGTGTGTGTGTGTGTGCGTGTGCGTGTGCGTGTGAAAAGTCTCCACAATGCTATCAAACTCCACTAAAGTCAAGAAGAAGCTGTGAAGTTCTGAAGCCACAGGCGCTGTCTCCTTGTGTCTGCTCACTTTCCCTCCCCCTCGCCCCCGCTCCGCTCCTGCCCACTCGTCACAATATTTGCCTTCTACTCTAGTAATGTCAGCGCAATCAATAATAAAAATCTCTCTCATTCTGATATTATTAATTTATACCCTCTTTCTTTTTTTCATCAGCCAAGCGAAGATTTAGATCTTTTTGATCATTTCAGAGCGCAGATCTGGTTTTCATTGACTTTCTCTAGTTTTCTTACTTACTAAGCCTTTGATCTCTGTTCTCATTTTTTATTATTTCTCTCTTCTTCTATTCTCTTTAGGTTTAGAGATAATTTTAATTCTCAATTTCTAGTTGCCCATGTTGGAAGCTTAATGTCTGAGTTCTCTTTCTTGTGTGGTAACACTCAATTTTACACCTCTCCTTCAAATTATTAACTCATGTACATCCTGTGTATTTGAAATACTATTTTCAATTTTATTTAATTGGAAACATATTTGAAATTTGTCTTGAAATATCTTTGACCTATAGATTGGCTTGGAGTGTATTACTTGATTTTCAAATATTTGGGGATTGGCTAGCTATCTTTCTCTGACTTCTCTCCAGTTTGCTTATGGTATGAGAGCACGCTTTGTTTGATTTCTGCTCTCTGAGACTTGGTTGGATATGTTTATGGCTGAGAACGTGAGCTGCCGTGGCTCCGCATGAGCTGGAGGGGATGTGAATTCCCCCTTCACTGCATGTTGTATTCTGTAAATGCCAATTAGATCATCTTGACGGATGGTGCAGTGTGAACCATTTATATCTCTACTGATTTTCTGCCCACTTTCGCTATCAGCTCCTGAGAGAAGAGAGTCGGCCTCTGAATGGGCGATGGGTCTCTCCACTTCTTTTCACATCCATCAGTTTTACCGTGTCTGTCTTGAATGACATTAAGGATTGTTTTTCTGTCTTTGAGAACTGGCCTCTCTATAATTATACAGTGCCCATCTTTCCTCAGAGTAGCGGTTCCTTTACTAGCAGCCCCGCTCTTTCTCCATCTTTTTCTTTCCACATATCTCAATCGTTATATTTTTGAGTGAGCTTCTTTTGATAGTTCGATTTTTTTGTGGTTTTGCTTCTGTTTGTGATATGTAAATGTATGTTCACACGTGCGTCTGTGTCCGTGTATGTGTGTGTTCTTTGTGTGTGTATCTTTTTGTGTGTCTCTATGTCTCTCTCTCTCTCTGTGTCTCAGGTGTCTTCCTTGATTTCTCCCTATTTTCCTTTCCTGAGCCAAAGTCCCTTGCTGAACCTGGAGCTTGCCGATTTGGCTTGTTAAGCTAGCCATCTTGTGCCATAGGTCCCCTGTCTCTGCCTCCTGAGCACTGGAATACAGGTAAACCCCACACTTGCCTATCTTTTACATGTGTTCTGGGGATCCAAGCTACATTCCTCAAGCTTATGTGGGAAGCTCTTAATCCCCTGGGTCAGCTCTCCAGTCTCTTAAAGGTGTTCTTTTAAGCAGCATATTTTTTTTAAAAGATTTATCCCTTCTGAAGATCTTTGTCTCTTAATGATGCCTGAGCCCGTTCCCATCTAAAGTAGTTATTGAGGCATTTCAGTCAATGCCTAGTGTCTTCTTCTGTCCTGTCGTTGTTGTTGTTGCTGTTGTTGTCTTACAGTCCCCTCTTGCTGCTGTTGAACCATGCACATGGTCCCATTTTCCTTCCTGTTTGGTGTACTGTCTAAATGCTTTCACAGACAAGCGCAGTAGTTAGCCTGTGGCTTTCACTCTATAAAACTCTGCATTTCATTCTCATGTGACATGTCAATCACAAGTGAGCATTGAGTAAGCTGCAGTTCTTTTACCTCGTTTTTTGTGGGTTTGTTTGTTTTTTTGTGGGGTTTTTTGGTGGTGGTGTTTTTTGTTTGTTTTGTTTTGTTTTTGCTTTTGTTTGGGGGCTTTTATTTTTTGTTTTTTGAGGCTGGCCTTCTCTGTATAGCTTCAACTGTACTGGAACTCACTTTGTAGACCAGGCTGGCCTCAAAGTCACAAAGTTCCACCTGCCTCTACCTCCTGAGTGCTGGGATTAAAGGGGTGAGTCACCACTGCCCAGTCTAGTTTTCTTTCTGGGACTGAGGCTGACAAGTATCTATGAAGCCCACACTGGTCTCCTGTACATGTTAAGCAGTAATAGACAGGGATAACCCACAGGCTAGCTCTGGAGCTTCTGCTCAAGCTTGCATGTGTAGATGGCCAGATCCGAAGTCAACATGGAAGGAAAGTGGCCTCTCCTGCAATGGAATCCCAGCTCTCCCCAACCAAGTGTGGTGATCCTACAGAGTGGATGGACAATAACTGGGTATGGTAGGCTCCTCGTGCAGAGCAAGTTTCCTTGAATTGAAATACTCCCTCCAGGAAGAAGGAAAAGGTTCAAGAGAACTTAGGATATTAAGGACAGAACAAAACAACAATAAACAACAAAAAAAAAATCTCATATCTCTCAACCAGAAATGTGGAAGGTTTTCCAAGCCCATCTTCTTTTTCTAAAAGGAGTAAAAGGAGGAAACGACAGCTATGGAGGGGAGACTAAGAAGAGACACTCCGAATGTGGAGCTGCCTACAAGCTAAGCAGAGAGCTCCATGCTTACAGCCTCAGGCATCACCACCTGTGCTGGAGCTCATTTCCCCAGTGATGCAGGTACTTTTCTGTGTCCTCGCTGCTTCTCCGAGTGTCACCTCATTTGCACTTCTCTAAGTAGCACGAGACTGGACTTTGTTGCAATCACTACCTTGAGATCTTTCATGAGTTCTCTCCTTCCTGGTGTGTGTGTGTGTGTGTGTGTGTGTGTGTGTGTGTGTGTCTGTCTGTCTGTCTGTCTGTCTGTCTGTCTGTCTGTCTTTCTGTCTGTCTATTCATGTGTGTGTTGCATCTCCCTGAGAAAAGTCTGTTACACAACAGTAGCCCGCAAAGCCTATTGCAGAAAAAAAAGTTCTAAGTAATGTGCTATTAGGGTAGGAGTTCATGATATTGGGTCCACGAACTACTTAGTCACCAGGTAAGTCTATCATCTATGCTCTGACTGTGCCCAGAAGAGGCTCCCTGAGCCGGGCGTGCTGGCGCACGCCTTTAATCCCAGCACTCAGGAGGCAGAGGCAGGTGGATCACTGTGAGTTCGAGGCCAGCCTGGTCTACAAAGTGAGTCCAGGACAGCCAGGACTACACAGAGAAACCCTGTCTCGAAAAACCAAAAAAAAAAAAAAAAAAAAAAAGAGAGAGAGAGAGAGAGAGAGAGAGAGAGAGAGAGAGAGAGAGAGAGAGGCTCCCTGTCACCAACTGATATTTAAGCAGGACAGGGAAAGGTTCTTTCGATGTCTAGTTCCTCTTATCTCAGGGACATGTGTGCATTGAGGTTCATCTTTTATATTTCTGTATGATGCGTATAAATAAACCTAAAAGATCGGAACTTTCAAGATTTTCCTTAAGACTAAAGAGTTTTAGGATTGTTCCAACTCTAGAATTAATATCAAATCCTTTCCTGGAATCCACAGAAAGTTTTAGATTTCCCCAGCAAGTCTTTGATTCTCCAATTCTGTCAATGCATTGGATAAGCGGGGTACAGGGTGAAAATGCTGGGCAGGTGGCACATTTACACATGGGAATGTTACTTCACCATTAAAAAATTAAATTATGCAATTAACAGGTAAATTGATGGAACTACAAAAGATCATCGTGAGTGCATTCTGGAGTTCTTTCCAAATGAACAGAATCTTGTTTTTATATTGTCTTGTGCTTGTCGCCTGTTTCTTAATTTCTGCTTAGTCTCTCCTGGCTTCCTTTGTGTGATTTGAATTTTTGACAATTCTACTCTGAATTACCCAGTGTCTTTTAGCACACTTCTTTGATTTTTGTAACACTTGCCCCAGCTTAATACTATAGATATATCTGTCTGTGTCTCTTCAGCCTGCCCCAGTGTTGTTCTACTGGGGAGGTAGATGTGGGAGGTTTGCTTAGCCCCTTTGTGTCCTTCCCTTCCCCTGCATATGAGCATCCTCAGCATCTCACACAAATGTTTAAACCCGCCAGAAATTGCTACATGCTTTTCTTCAGCTTTGATGAGAAGAGATGCTTTTCATAGTGGTCATCAGTGACCCCAGAGACTCATAATTGATCCAAGTACAGAGATGTGGATGACCAAGTGATAAATGAGACATCGGTGTCATCCTGTAAGAAGCGCAGAGAGCACTGTGAAGAAAGAGGCAAAGAGACTGTATGTGGCATGGGAAGGAATGGGGCTGGGGGAGCCGTGTGGAACGCTGCCTTCCAGGCCTGGTGTGGTTATTGCACTTTTGAACCTAAAACAGCTATAATTTGCTGACAAGAGTTACCTAAGTTTGGGTCTGTCAACACCCTGTCATGGAGAAAGGAGGGACTCGTATTTATACACAGTTAATGGTTTATAGGGCAGAGACATATTCCTCAGCGGTGTAGCCACTAATAAACATGAGAAAATAAACTCTCACCCACACTCCTGAAAATAACCCTAATGAAACTTACTGGGCCAAAAAAACACAAACAAACAAACAAACAAACAAAACAAAACCAAAGTAGAAACTAGACTGGCTAAAAAGAGAAAGAACCTTAATATGAGAGAGTAAGAACCAGAAAAGGAAACAGGGTGGGTGTGGGAAGCATGAATATTACCAAAATAATTTATATACAAATATGAAAATATCATAATAAAACTCATTACTATGTACAATTAATATATACTAATAAAAACACTTTTAAAGGAAGAAAACGCAAGAGAAGAAATTAAGTTTATTTCTAACCCTGACCTCTATTTCCCGATTGTATTTAGTTGTGGGTGTTTTGTTCATTGTTTCATTGCAAAGCAGGTTAGTCCTTCTTGGTGTCCCTGGATCCTGATTCTGCGTTTTATTGTTTCCTCTCTGGAGAATCTCCATGAGCCCTGGTTTTTGGTTTTGGTTTGTTTGTTTGTTTGTTTGTTTTGGAGGGGCGGGGGAGAGGGTAGATGCCCTGGTGACAGTGTTTTGATTTCTCTTCATTGAGAATGCCTTGGTTTTCCATTCATCCCTGGAGTACATATGCTCATTGATGAGACTTAAGATACCTTGAATTCCCAAGCAGGATCTCTAGTGGCCAACTAAGCCTAAAGTCCAATGCACTCTGACAGCACGTGATCGAGCAGTCACACATACACTCTGAGTTCCTAGAAGAAGTGCACACAGCAGCCCAGCCGTTGTCCAAACACACATGCCCCTGTACCAAGTTGAAGAGCCTCCAGAAAGTCTTATTCACTGCCTGGGTCTGACATGAACTGCAACCCACAATGCAAATCAGGCAGAAAATGGGCAGAGAGGCTGCCCTCATTTCCATAAAACCAATTAATCACGATCACCCATGCTTATATAAGCTGACCAAACTGACCTGCACAGAAACTTTTTAAAGTTATTTATTAGCATATATTAAGTATTTTCTATAACATTTCCATACATAAGCTTTGATCTTATTGTTGGAAATGAATATTCTTGGTTTTGTGCAAAGAAACATATGAAAAAAGTGAAAGTAACAATTTTTTTTTTTTTTCAAAAACAGTGAGTCTTGACCCAAATCAGGAAAATAAACACACTGGGCAGGAAGTTTGCTTTGATTTTATTCTAATGTAGGTGGTTATTATATCTTTTCCTCATTGGCTAGGGTGTGACCTCACAGTCTTTTGAGATCAGCTAATTTTGAAAGAATCTGGGCAAAGGAAAGGAAGAAAGGGTTGGCTACTCATGGGCTGTCAAGTTCCAGGAAATAATTGAGGTCTTTTTGCAAGTAAATATTTTTACAAAGTGAGGGAGATTAGATTTTAATTTTCTACCAACGTTTTAGGAGATGGGCAAGACTTATGGAGTATTGGCCCTACACAGGCTGGCTATCTTTGTTAGAAAAAAAAATTTCCACAATTCCCTCCTCTCTCCATTTTCCTTGTTTTTCTTCAAACTTGGCCGACATATGCTGGCTTTCTGAAGTCTCTCGTAATACTAAAGTATTGGAGTTATGATTGACTAGGGGTTGTTTTGTCTCGCTGACTCCCTAGACCCTTGTAGCTGGAATTAACGATTCCACCTGCCTCTTTAGTGTGCCTCAAAGTGAGTCTGCCTTTCTAGGTGTAGTCCTGAGGTAACCTGTGGCCAAGAGATTGACCCTGTCTGACTGGAACGTTAGGGGTCCGCCCAGACCAGAGAATCTATTTCCTTGACCGCTGGGAAGTTTCTCTTAGTCTTTTACTGCTACTCTGGACTTCTTTAGGAACAAGATCGAAGATTAAAACTCCAAAACACTTGATGTCTTTGGTCTCTGGCAAGGATGAGGTTGCCAGAGGCCCAAGGACGTATCTGGATTTTAGCCAAGAATAAAACCAATTACTTTTCTTTGGAGTCTTTTACACTAGAGTGCCTAGCCAAATATTTCATGCTGTTTTCACCACCACTCCCCAGAGGGGTGACCTATACAGCCCTTATGGCGTTAGGTCAACAAGCCATCTGGCTTAAAGCTGAATGGGGTTGCTGTGTGTGGCCACCACACTGTCCCTCTGTCTTAGTAAGGATTTCTATTACTGTCATTTGAAGAAGAAAGGGTCTGTTTCAGCTTATTAACTCTCAGATCATACATACGCCATCACTGAGGGAAATCAAGGCACAAACTCAAGGTGGGAACCAGGAGGTGGGAACTAACGCAGAGACCATGGGAGAAAACTGCTTACTGGCTTGCTCCTCAGGGTTTGTTTAGCCTGCTTTCTTATACCATTTAGGGCCATCTGCCCAGGGATGGCATCACCCCCAGTGAGCCAGGTCCTTCCACATCAATCATGCAAGAAAATGCCCCACAGATTTGTCTACAGGTCATTCTTACAGAGGCATTTTCTCAATTGAGAGTCTCTCTTCCCAGATAACTCTAGCTAGTGTCAAGTTGACAAGACCAATCAGAATGCTTGGTCTGCGAACCCCAAGTATTATCCATTCCTCATTAATTCCTCTGGTCCCACTCCTAATGGTTCCTTTTCTCGTCCCAAATATCCCTGTCTTAGTTCACTTTCTACTGTTGTGAAAAAAACATTGACTCAAAGCAACTTGGGGAGGGAAAAATTTGTTTGGCTTTCACTCCCTGTTAGGTCTCAAAGAAACTAGGGATAAATGGCTAACTGAGATGCCTATTAACAGATCAAAGTGATGCTGACCAGCTCTCCCAGCATCCCTCAGTGCCTGTGGCTCCTCCCAGCACCTCTCATCCAGCCCCCTACCCTAAACCCCTCCCTCTCAGGGGGTGGGCTTTGACTCACTACCCCCCAGCTTATCTTTTCTATATAACTTCAACCCTTTTTGCTACAAGCTCTCTCTTGGTCCACATGTTCCTTTGGTTCCCATGTGCTCTCTTTGTGCCCTCTATATTCTCTTCTTCTTCTTCTTCTTCTTCTTCTTCTTCTTCTTCTTCTTCTTCTTCTTCTTCTTCTTCTTCTTCTTCATCTTCATCTTCATCTTTTCTCTCTCTTTCTCTCTGTCTCTGTCTCTGTCTCTCTCTGTCTCTCTCTCTCTCTCTCTCTCTCTCTCTCTCTCTCTCTCTCTCTTCCCTACCTTCTTCTTTCATGGCTCAGTTAAGTCTGCTGGCCTACTTCAGTTTGAGCCAGCGGTTCTCAACCTGTGGGTTGCGACCCTCATAGGGGTGGTGTATTACATATCCTGCCTATCAGATAGTTACATTACAATTCATGACAGTAGCAAAATGAAGGTTATGAAGTTGCAACAAAATAATTTTATGATTATGGGTCACCACAACACGAGGAACTCTATTAAAGGGTCTCAGCATCAGACGGTTGAGAACCACTGGTCTAGACCCTTCCAGATGCTTTTGGCTGTTTTCTCCCTTTAACCATACCGAGAAGACATGTCCCCATTTTTTCCTTCACTTCCAATCAGAATCCATCACTGAGGGAAATCAAGCCAGGACTCAAGGCGGGAACTTGAGGGTGAGAGCTGAAGCAGTGGCTGTGGAGGAAACTGCCTCCTGGCTTGCTCCTCATGGCTGGCTTAGCCTTCTTCCTTCCACCAGGAACCCAGAGGCAGGAACTGAAACAGGCTATGGAGAAACCCACTTCCTGGGTTGCTTATACTCCATAGTTTGCTCAGTTTGCTTTCTTAAATACTCCAGGACCACCTGCCAAAACTTCCCCTAGTAGCCGGGGCCCTCCTGTGTCAATCAATACTCAAGAATACGCTCCCACAGACTTGCCTATGGGCCAATGTGACCAAAGCATTTTCTCAGTTGAGGTTACCTCTTCCCAGATAACTCTAGTATGTGTCACGCTTACCAGAAGCTGCACCACTCAAGAAAACGCCTCTCTTCCCCAGCAACCATAACTGTCTATAGCTCCTCCTCCATGAGCAGTGAGACATTGGGAGCCCTTCCCTCCTGGTCACTAATTTTTTTGGTAAAGTTTCCATTTGCTCTTATTTTCCAGGAAATTTACCTACAAGAGAATTCTGGGTTGATGGTTCTTCTCAGTATGTGGATGGTTCTCTGCCACTTCCCTTGACTTTGCAGAATTCCCGAGATGTCCTTGATCATTTGATGTTTCTCCCTATTGGATAAAGAGGGACTTTCGCCTGCTCTCTAGTGTTCATCTCATCTCTGGGATGTAGCACTGTGACTGACCACTGTAGAATGTTTTGTCTTTATCCTGGTTGAGCTCTGTTCAGCTTCTTGAATATGAAGATGTCTGTGTTTGGTTAACTTGTGAAACTTTCAGCATTTCTCTCTCTCTCTCTCTCTCTCTCTCTCTCTCTCTTTCTCTCTCTCTCTCTCTCTCTCTCTCTCTCTCTCTCCCCTAGCCCTAGCTGTCCCAGACTCACTTTGTAGACCAGGCTGGCCTCAAACTCACAGAGATCCTCCTGCCTCTGCCTCCCTGAGTGCTGGGATTACAAGCATGCAACCAGCTCTGAACTTCTTTTAGTTGCTCTTCAACACAATGGAATTCTGTTCCCCTCAGTATGCCTGTAGAATCTTCTGTTATTGTCACAAAGATCTCTGAGTGTCAATTGATTGTCTTACAAGCTGTGTTCTCTGTGCTGTTCACATTACAAAATCCTCCATGCTCCAAGGCTCTTTCTTTTCTCTACATTCTGGTTCGAGACCCTGTGGTCAGTTTGTTGTTGGTTGGTTGGTTCGGTTGGTTGATTTTGTTTTGCAGAGCTGCTTACCATATTTTTCAATTCTAAACTCCTCGTTTTTTATCTTTAAAAAAACTCTTCTGTTTCTTTTCTTAGGTTCTTTTTTCTGAAACTTCTGTTTTGTTTTTTTATTTGTTTCAAGCTTGTTCACACCTTCGCATACCTCAGGATGATGTTTTATGATGAACTTTCCCACCTGTTTTCATGGGGCAGACATGAATGAACATTCTCTCTCTCTTTTCACTCTGAGCTCTTCCCAGTCCTAAGTGTGATTGGTGACTTTTCTATCTATCCATCTTTCTTTCTTTCTATTTATCTATCTATCTACCTATCATCTATCTCTATCTATCGATCCAACTATCCATCCATCCATTCATCCATCCATCCATCTCTCTATCTCTATCTCTGTCTGTCTGTCTGTCTATTTACTTGTATATTTATTTTGGTAATTGGGCCTTGGGTATGGTGCCACTTTTGGCTCCCACAAGCTGACACTGTTGGTGGCATGGTTTGCTAGTAAGAAAGCATGTCTTGATTTACTCTGACACAGCTACCATAGGGGGGCATGGGAAGCTGCTTTCTGGGCACAGGGCTGGAGGCCCAGACACCTATCTCCACTGACATTGCAAGCAGGACCTCATGACTGCTCAGAGGGTGGCAATCCTGGCCTCTTACTGGAGTCCCTTCACCACCATACCCAAAAGGGGGTACACCTCTTTACAGAGTGATCAGGTGAGCATTCAGGTCTCCATATGATTTTTTGTTGTAAGAGAGGTAAACTAAAAGCACAGCTTTTTCTGGGGTGTCTGCTTGAGTAGAGAGGTTGGTTTATGAACCTCTATCTTTCTAGGCTACTTCCCTGATGTGTGTGACTAGAGAAAGTTTATATGACAGCAGTTTCCTCCCCTGTGTTAAGAGGCACTTGTAGGTAGGTACTGGACTCCAGTGTTCCATACCAGATGTTTGTGTCAAGATAACAACTGAGGGTGCTCATTCTGTGGCCCCCCTCAGGCACTGTGCTCCAACAAACACATCACCTCTCCACATGCTCTTTTGTATTTAAAATGTAAAGGGTTTTGTTTTACTTAGGGTCAACAGAGAGAGGAATGCCATTTCCTCCTTCCCGATGCTGAAGGATGTCTGTGCACCTCTCTGCTGACTTTGGGTTTTGTTCGCCTCTCTCTCTCTTTGTTTGTGGCTGCTTTTACAGGGAGTGCGTGTTGCTCTTATAATTAAGCGAAACATATGCATGCTATTGTTCTTCTCCGTCTTTGCCCCCAAATACCTTTGTGTATCAAGATGTTTATTGTTTTTCTACTGGATTGGGTCCAATGCGTGGTCTCCCCCTGAGAAATGAGGAAAGCTATGCTTGCTATGGTCTTGGCTGTTTTGAATTTAAAATGGCCCAAGATGTTCCCTTCTATTTTCAATTACAGAAGTATAATTGAAATTTTTAATTAAAACCCAGCCTTGCTTAGCAAGTGCCACCCATGGCTGGGAGTGAAGGGTTTCCACAGCAGTGGTGAGCCTATTTTCCTTCTCAAAGAGCTCTGTCGACATCTGTCATCTTGGCTTCCCCTGCATGACCTTGAAGCGCACAGGCCTCCTCTCAGCACTCACTGGCTTCAGGCCACGTCGAACCGTGAACTGCTGCATAGAATTAAGCCGAGCAGATGGTCCTAACCTACACATCACCAGCGATGAAAGCTTGCAGCGTGTGTGGAGGTGTGAGCAACCTGGAAGGTGTGATGCTCTTCACAGTCCATGTGCAGTGTGTGGCCCAGGACCTTTCCAAATGGCCCTCATGCCTCCCACTGAACGAATGAATTCAGTGGCCCACTGTCCACCAGGAAATAAAATAAGGAAGAATCGCAGAAAGTCCTCTAGGAATCAGAGCATGTAGTTAGAAGACAGATCATATGGGGACTGGATCCTTACCTCCAAAGTGTTTTGTGCAGGACCAGCATGTTTCCTCAGCCCTCTCTCCTTGGATCTTTTGACTTCAGCATGTCTGAAGCTCTGGGGTGCATTGTGCAAGCTAGAATCTGGAGTCTCCTGTCAACTTAAAAGTTACTTAAGGACATTTTCATAATTTTCCCATAAAATCATAAATATAATATGGTATGCATAATACATGTGAAATGTCCTACGCTGTGCCTTGAATAAAAAAAAAACCCACAATGCAAGGTTCTTTTCTCTTTTATTTTGATTTGTGCTTGAAATAAGGTATTTGCCTGG